>NW_028324243.1:2732649-3036277 GCF_054372755.1 Phalangium opilio
TATTAGAACCAACGATGTAAAAAAGAGAAAAACCTTTTTCTAACCCCAAATGCGTTAAGTTAAAGAGATTCAGCTTAAATTAAGCGACGCATTGTGTTATCGAGGAGAGTGGCAAACCTCTCACGTCTCGAGCCCCGCCGAGGTGAACGTTGTTAAAAAACTATAATTTATGAAAACTGCCAAAGCTGATTGACCCCAAAAGACCCGAAGAGTTTATAAAACGGAATATCTCGTAGGCGGACACAAATCCTGTAAAAACATAATCTTAGCTGGAATCTTGTATAAGAAAAGGCTGGCTTTGAGAAGGTCAGGACCAAAACTAACTGGAATCATTTTTAACAACAACGGACGGCTCTGGTACAACATCCATCAGGTTGGTGGAGGGGTACATAAATTATAGTTTGGTCTAGCACCTGAAAAATTACGCGCGTTTCATTCATCATTAAAATACCCTTGGTGTAATTTTATTTCTTGAAAGAAAAAAAAGGGAATGCGCACCGTTGCATGGGGAGATCATTTGTTTTATAAAAATATACCATACTAAATAAACAGTTAATGCGAAACTGCATCAGATAATAGTGTATGGCACTAGTTACACACCCGAATCATATATGGCGGGTCTAGAACGATTACCTAGAACCGAGGTTATATCTAGAGGTCCGTGGCAATAGGGGCAGTGGGGCACTCTTTTTTTCTCTCGCGTGGAGCGAGGTTAGGTCGTTGACATTATTATGTATACAAGTACCTGATTTACCGATTAAACGTTTACTATGTTCTTATTTCAATAGGGGCACTCTCTTTTTTTCTCGCGTTGAGCGAGGTTAGGTCGTCGACAGTATTATGTATACGAGTACCTGATTTACCGAATAAACGTTTACTATGTTCTTATTTCAACTTTACGCTTGACTTTAATTATCTTGACACACGTATTAACTATGCGAGTTAACAATAGATTTAATTTTTAAGTTGGCTACTTGACTAGTTTCTAATCGAACGAAGAAAAAATTCTCCAAGAAAGAAACGTGAAAGACTACAAACGTCTAAAAAGACCCGAGTATTTTAAATTCGCCGCTATTCTCAGGGATATTGAATACATTCTCTCTGGCAAATATGCCAATAGGTTAATTTAGCCGCGTTACCCGAACAAATACTTACGCGTACTATTAACAATTAAGTTGTCTGTTTGAATGCGCGCGAAACAAAGCTAACTTATCCCATTATTTTTGTAGGTTCTTGGAGACGTAAACTAGTGGTCGTAGTTAAAAACTACTTAAAAAATCTTTGGAAAACCCCAAAAGGATGGCTGGATTAATCACGATACGCTTGTACATGAAACTGATGGCATTACTGCTTGTCTTACTGACGGCTTTGTATCTCATGTCCCTAAATTTAGAAACGGGTTATTTCGGCAAATACACCACAGAATCATCCTATATACAGTTCAGTTACGTTAATCAATCAAAAATAGAAGAGACTAAGGTTTCGGCTCAATCTCCGCTTGAAGCATCATTCAACTCTCGAGGAAGACCCAACTGCCTCAAGGAAGACATCAGATCTGGTTATTGCCAAATACCCAACTACGTTCGCGCTAAAAATGTGGTACGCTTCAACGACAGCGTTACCTTAACTACTCAAGGAACAGTTACATACTTAATACATATCCGGGAAGTTTGTAAACGTTGGCAAGGTCCCATATCCCTTACGGTATACGCTCCCGGTTCGGACTTTGAATTGGCCGGAAGTCACGTGAGATATTTAAGAAATTGCGGGCAAGATAAGTGCGTTCGTGATTGGGTCACTTGGCATTTAGTCTACGATGAGAAGCACCGACCCACGGCCATCGGGGACGATTGGATGGCGAGCGATTGCCGGGAACCAATCCAATCAAATGATAGTTACGTTACCAGATTCAAACTGGCGTATCCAATAAACGTAGCGCGTAATGTCGCGAGATTGAACGTGAGGACCAGGTACGTATTCGCGTCGGACATCGAGTTATACCCCAGTCTAAATATTATCCCAGAGTTCCTCAAAATGGTGCGGGACAGAGGCGCTAAAATTAATAAAAGAGAAGTGTACGTTCTCCCTGTTTTTGAAGTCAAAAATCACGTGACATCCCCTCCCACTAATAAAAGTCAACTGTTCGATTTGTACAAGTCGAAACAGGCGGTCAGTTTTCATACATACGTCTGTGACATTTGTCATCGGATACCAGGTTTAGAGAAATGGTTATTTTTTAAAATCGGCTCTAATAATTGGTCATTGGACGTCTTCAAGACGACAAAGAAGACAAAACTCAATAAACTGACTGGTTGGGAACCATTCTTTATCTCTACTAACGACTTTCCTTATTTCGACGAAGAATTAACGTGGAATGGAAAGAGCGACAAGATGCAAGTGGTAAGATTCGAGAGTCTACGATATCTTACTTAACTAGAATAATGTTTTATGGTTTTTCCCCCACCATTTTAGTCAGTGGAGATGTGTTTTCTGGATTACGACTTTCATATCTTGGATAACGCGTTTTTGGTACACGCTCCGGGTATTAAAACTTTCAGTGCCGCCAGAGAAAAAAGCCGAGCGCATAATTAACCATGAACTTAATCAAACTTATGGCCATGCCATGCAACAATGTGTTTAATACCCCCTCCCCTAATGACAAGAGATTTTCTATAAGATGAGTATACATCTATGATCTCGCAACCGCAAAACTACCACCACCAAGTTGTAAAAAAAAATTTCAATTGAACATACCATAAGCTGGTCGTTGTTGTAATGGGGTATCGATGTCCACTTTGAAATTCATTGTCAGGTGTATCATCGATGTCACGATATGCGGTATGATCTCACGGAGATTTTTTTAACGGACCTATTATTTTTATAAAAAAAACGTCTTGGTTTGGACCAAGGCCGAAAAAACAAACGATATGTGTGAGGTTTATCATTTGACTGAAGTTCAGATATTGCAATTGTTTTAGTTATTTTTATCCATTTAATCCTTAATCAATATTAAATTCAAACAACTGATTTTACTGTTAATCGATCCATTCCCTCTAAATTAATTGAAAAAATTACATATCTACGCTTTTTCAAGAACAATTACATTTTCCGAAAACATTTTATCATGAAATTAATTATTTTGAAGGGAGTACGTGTTGAGGCGTCAATATTGAATATTTGAAATATTCTACTGACTTTCTTAAAAGAGCACATGAACTTTGACATAATTCGAAAGGAAAATGTAAATATTTAATAGTGGATGCCAAACAAGGGTGTTGCACGAATTTATACATTTAATTTCGTATAACGAAATGCTACATTTCTATTGTCGCCTCTATGAAGAAAAGATTGCACTGTAAATTCCCTCTCCGTGCTTTAGAATTTCTTGGTCATAATTCAGTCTTCATTTGAAACGTCACCACCCCTTTCTACATTGTTGGCGCTACTTGTACACCGGTTACGTATTACGTGTAATCATTTTAGTACGCATAAAGACCATTTCGGAAAACACACAGGGGCGAGGCCACCATTGGGGTATTCTCCCTCACACCAAGGGTCACCGCCAGACTGTGCCAAAGTTCACTACAGGCAAGAGGCTAGTCAAATCTCACTGCCTATAGCGGTGCTTCTAGGCAAGAGAGAGAAGACCTCAATGGTGGCATCACCGCTGTGTTTTAGTTATGTGTATGTAATTTCCAAAATGGTCCACTCACCTCAGACCACCTCAGTGGTCTGAGCACTCACTTACAAATGTACACCGATTACATGAGTGATCGGTCCGTCAGGCGCTAGCGAGTGTCAAGCCAGAACCGTAATCATTCATGTACACGAATGTTTTATAGTTTTAGGTTATTAAGGTTGGCGGGCAAGTCCGGAGAGTCATGTACCGTTCACTAATGTGAAAAGGTCTCGAACTAAATGATAATATTGGCTGAGTGTGTTGCGACGGCTCAGATGACCCATACACTGGAACCACTGGTGATTGTAAAACTGTATATATTGGAATTATAGAGGAAGGGGGGGAGTTACATCAAAAGCGCATACATTAAAATAAAATAATATATTTTTCGTGTGCTACAGAGTGCCACCTACTAAAAGAAACCACACGGGATAAACGTTGTTGATTTGTCTTAAGAAGACGACATTAGTTTATAAATTAGTTTGAGCAAAATAAGTTTATCATCAATTTCTTGAACATCTGTCTTCTCAGAAACTTACTACAGATTTTGCTGCAAACTTCAAAATTTGTCAAGCCAGCCTTAATTAAAACTATGACCGTCAATGTGCTTTCAAGTTAGTAATCATCGACACGAAATCCCTTCAAAATAATTAATTTCATGATAAAATGTTTTCGGAAAATGTAATTGTTCTTGAAAAAGCGTAGATATGTAATTTTTTCAATTAATTTAGAGGGAATGGATCGATTAACAGTAAAATCAGTTGATTGAATTTAATATTGATGGATTAAATGGATAAAAATAACTAAAACAATTGCAATATCTGAAACTTCAGTCAAATGATAAACCTCACACATATCGTTTGTTTTTTCGGGCTTGGTCCAAACCAAGACGTTTTTTCATAATATCTGTCACTTCAGTCTTAATGTAATTAAAATTTTAATAATTTTATTTTTGCTTTACCGTCAAACATTTGGGGTTGATCTATTTCTAATTGCTTAAAGAAGTACTTAATTTTCGTTAATTACATTTAACTTATATCCAATAACATTGATTTTGATAAGCATATAATGTTGAACCATAAGTCTATTATGGGGACCTTACATAATAGACTTATGGTTGTACTTTATTTATGAAAGAAGTTTAAAAACGACGGTATTTGAAATATGGAAGAAAAATATTTGTTTCGTAACACTGTATACACATACAGTATTGTCGAGATCAGACCAACAGCATTGAATGTTGCCAGATTAAATTGTTGCTGGTGATTTTGCGAACTATGTTAATGATATATTAAAATTTAAATGGAAAAGTTACATTTTGACACATTCCTAACCCTAAAATTTTGTATTTGGAGCCTATTAAATGCATTATAGTGATAATGTAATTAATTTCAGTGTTTAATAGGAAAACGTTTAGGCTGAAAGAACAACTCGCGTAGTTTAATCTTATTTTGTTATTTCAGTTAAAGGTTATCTATAGTTACCCAAAAAACCTATTGTTTTCGATAAATTTCACGTTAAATATGGTTATTAAGTTGAAATTAACGCCTTATCTTCTTTTATTAGTGTTATTGCAGTTTATTATACGAGTTTGAATAAGAACTTCTCCTAAATTGCAAACTTTAGAGGAGTGACTGTTTGACTCTTGCGGAACAATGACTATTTTGCCCCAAAACTTTTAAATATCGCGCCTTTTCAATGGCTCTCTTTTAAAAATGGGAAAAATGCTTTTAAATGACAATTTAATTAATCGTATAATTTAACGGCTTTTAAATGACAATTTAATTAATCGTAAGAATTCAACAGGAAAATGGAGGCTGGTTGAAAGATAAGTGTAGTTTCAATTTTAATTTGTTAGTCTAATTATAAGGTATCCATGAATTTACCCAAAACATTCGTGTTTTGGGCTAATTTCACATTAATTATACTTAAGTTTAATTTAACGGCTTATCTTGTTTATCTAGCGTGGATTTCGTTTATAAAACAAGTTTCAATAAAATATTAACTTTAATTGCAATCACCCTAAAATTTTAATGTATGCGCTTCTGATGTATTTTAACGATCATTTAAATTAATTTGAAAGTGAAATAGGAAACTACTGTGGCTGTACGAAAAACTTGTGATGTTTTAATCTTAATTTGAGCGTGGTTCTCGTGAGAGTGGATTAAGCTTAAAATTTATTTGAATTTTTTTACCCTAATTGCAATGTTTAGTGCAGTTTAATATTTTTTCCGCAAATTCATTTTTCAACCCAAAACTTTTGAATTTCGCGGCAATTATTGTACTTTAAAATAGTTTAAATTAACTTAAGTGTCAAATAGAAAATATTCGACTTTACCAATGGCTCGGGTAGTTTTAATCAAAATTAAAGAGTTTATTTAAAAGTTATTTGAGCCTTTATCCAAAAAATGTATATTTTAGTTTAATTTTACCTTAATTACAGTTAATTACGTTGAAATTAACTTGTCGTCAGTGCTCATTAAGCTTATAAAATGACTTTTAAAAAATAATTCACATTAACTCTAATGTTTAGAGGAGTTTTTGATTATTTCCAACAAATTGCGTTAAATTTTTATCATATCCTGAGCTAGGTTTGTGGTAACATAAAGATTATCTATACAATATGTTAATGAATGATGTTATTCTATAGTTTAGCTTTAATATCAGTAATTAAATCAAATACCTTTACAATTCATAGCAATTTAAACCAATAAACAAACGGCAATGTGGACTGTGGAAATAGAAAACAACGTAACCCTCCGTTTCTAACGTGGTTAGGTTGAGAGAATCTGTGATGTAAACATGAAAATTATTTGACTAATTAAATTATATAACGACACTGTCCTCCTGGATTAACCAGCACAACTGTTTCTTATGAATTAAACAATTCACTGTTAGTAACAAGTAGTTTATAAAATGATAACGTATGACTGATTCAATAGGATCAAAATTGTTTTAACGAATAATCTGGTCCTCTACATTGGTTTAGTTTCATTGACAATTAGTAGCATTTTAGTGAGATTAACAAATAATGAAACCGTTTATACCAGTCCTCAAATGAGAATGTTGACTTAACAGCGCTAACATTAACACCACTCTTTTAACTGCCCTAGGGAAAACAAATTGGAAATTTTGTCATCTTTCCTGTAATATTTTGAAGTCGAATTCTTCACAGGGTGAAAACACTACCGTTGATTTCTAAACCATAATAATTTGGATATATATGGCATTTTTTACTTAAAACTAGAAGCGCCAACAAACTGTCATAGATACAGTATTAAGTTACAAGAAGCGTAAAACCTTGGCCCTAGGGTTGGGATTTGTAGCATGAATCGAAGCAGACTACGTATTTTGTAATTCCAAACAGAGCTGGAAATTAGCTTTCTTATAATCTTTAAAAGGAAAGACACTATAAACACTTTATAACATAGAGTAACTAAAATACAACTTAAGCCTTGGCCGTAAAGAACGTCGAAAAGCTTACTTTAAATGATATAAAAACCTCTATTAACTGTAATTATTTACCTGAATTACTTCGACCTGATAACGACCTATTTCTTATTAAGGGTGCTACAGTTAATTAGAAAATACATATAAAGGTGCTCAAGCTCGGACAAAATACCAAAGTAATTTGTTGGAGTCTACTGCTAAGAAATTAGGAAAATCAGCAAGAAAGCCAACATTTACAATTAGTCAACGTAACTTGTTAGCACCCACAAACCTAGGACCTTCTAGTTGTCAACGAGAACGAAATGAAGAAAATAGGTTTAAGCGCGCTATAAGGTTAGGCTGACATCTGATCCAAAAGTATTTTTTTGACTTACTATCTTAATTAGTTAAATTACAAAAATTAGAATTCATTAATTAAAAATCGAAACAGGTAAGTTTCCCGTTTAATAAATGCTTGTTAATTTAGAAGTATTCCGAAAACTAACTTCGCTATACTTTTTCCGTATGGCCTGCCACAATTGCCTTAAAAAAACGAAAATGTTTTAATGCTTTTTCTATGGGACGCTAACCCTAAAAGGTGTGACTTTTTCTTTAACATTACGGAAGGGTGTCATGTCATATCTACAAGGGCCTACCGGCCCAGTAGAATTAGTTCAAGCTAGTCGCTACACTCTATGGGTATATTTGGCTGTGGAAAATGGTTTATGATGTAATTTTTTGTTACCGATGAAATAGTGTGAAATAATTTTTGCCCGTAATAGTACCGACAGATGGCGTTAAAGGTTAAACGTGGGGTCCGAGTTCAGTTCATCAGAAAGAACGGGTTTACGGGAGACAGAAACTTCTGATTGACGATACGAAGCGATGGTCGAAGAGCGCTCCCAATCTTGAGAAATCTCAACGTAATACTTATCCTTTGGTCGGAGGAGTCTCCAATACTTGCGTTCTTGAAGAAATAGGTAGGTTCACCACCAACTTCAAATCACCGTTAAATTGTTAACTGGTAAATGTGGTGTAATATTACTAATTTACATTAGAAGTATTATCTTAAAGGAAAAGTTCAGGTAACGTAACATTATAGTTAAAAGAATGGCTGCTTTTTCTAAATATAAAAGGAATTAAATATTAAAATTAAAAATAAATGATCACTTAAAACATAAGCATTTAATTAGTCTTAAAAATAATCGAGGACTATTGTGCCATCCGCCATTGGTTTAGTGGCGTCTGCTAAAACGGGTCCTATAATATCCTATAATTTCAAGACGGGTCCTATAATATCCTATAATTTCATGACGGGTCCTATAATATCCTATAATTTCAAGACGGGTCCTATAACATCCTATAATTTCAAGACGGGTCCTATAATATCCTATATTTTCATGACAGGTCCTATAATATCCTATATTTTTGATTTAGTCGACGTTTTTGTATAGCTTAGCATCAAATTTATCAAAATTTAGCTGTTTTTATCGAGATCACATTTGACTAGACAGTCACCGAAATTACTTTGCTGGCTCAGGATTTTTTTATAAATTATATTTTAATTAGGTTCTTCTTTCCAAAGAAAAATCTATTTCGTTATTTTTTTGGGATTTTTCTTCATAGTTTAAGCCAAAATAGTTACATGAGCATTTTTAGTCCTATATTTTCCTTTAAAACACATTTTTTTCTCTTATAAAAGCCCATAATTCCAGAAAAATTCCGATTTCCCTATAAGGAATTAGTTTTTGGTTGGACTTCCTGTACATGAGCATTTTAGTCCTATATATTCCTATAAAAACACATCCTCCTATAAAATCCTATAATTCCAGAAAACAATCCTATTATTCCTATAAATAATTTTAATTTTTGGCTGGGCTCCCTGTGGTATTATTTATGAGCAGTTTTAGTCCTATATTTTCCTATAAAACACATTTTCTCCTATAAAATTCCATAATTCCAAAAACAATTCCTATTATTCCTATAAGGATCTCGAATATTTGGCTGGACTACTTATACATGAGCATTTTACTCCTATTATTCCTATATAAGAAATTTAAAATTTCGTCTGGACGCCCTGTAGTTTTATAAATGAGCATTTAGGTGTCCTATATTTTCCCATAAAACACATTTTTTTTCTCCTATAAAATCCTATAATTCCGGGAAAAAGTCCTATTTTCCCTATAAGGAATTTAAATTTTTGGCTGGACTCCCTGTACATGACCATTTTTAGTCCTATATTTCCTATAAAAACACATTATTTTCTCTTATTAAACCCCATAATTCCAGAAAAACTATTAGGAATTTAAAACTTGGCTCGACACCCTGCAGTATTATATACGAGCATTTTAATTTTCCTATAAAACACATTTTTCTCCTATAAAAATAGTCAGGAGACACTTGTATTTTACTTGGCAAAATTAGCCAAGTTTGATTTTATAAGTGTAATAGATTAAACACATCATAAACTATCGATTTATACTTGTCTTCAAAATTTTATCAGCTGAAATAAATTAGTTTTAACTCTTTCAATTAAACGAAAAATTCACTTTTTGTTGCTGGAACTTTGTGATTCTTAGACCTAAAGGTTTTAACTTCGCTACGTTTCCCATACGCTTAACACTACTTACCTATCTTCCACAAAATCTAAGCAACTTAATACATTATATTTAAATAAACTAAATTCATCCAAGTAAAGTATATTTAACATATTTTATGCAATATTTTTGGTTATTTATGTTTGAAAGTGAATTTTTAAAACAGTTTAAATCAGGTAAATTACAATATGCAACTCATAAAAAGTTCAAATTAGCAAAAGTCTCTTCTTCAATATTTTGAATAATTTTTCTGTTATGACATGATTCGTTGCAACTACAAAGGTCTGTACAGTTCAAATTGTTCTTGAAGCAACCACATCTACCATGACAGCCTTTCTTGCAAGAACATTTTCGCAAAGCTAAATGAGCTTCTGGTGCTGGAGGCAACGTACACCGCTCTGGATGGAAAACACCATTCCTTTCCTCCCAACCGAACTCCGTTGGTTTGGGAAAGTTTGGCGTTGTTGTGTTAGATTTTTTAACCACTAAGCTTTGTAAATAAGCTCTCTTAATGTGTGGTTGCCTTCCTTCCTTTCCGGATTTGGCAAACATATCCCAACGAAGGTCTTTCAAAGACTCAAAGGAATGATCTGCATTCGTTTTCTAGAGAAGGAAGACGTACCTTTCCATTTGTGCAACGATTTCATGACATATAAGGGCATTGGTTCCAAAAAGGGCAAATGCCTCCAAGATGCTGTCATCACATGCCATTAAGGTTTTGAAGTGGGATTTAAGAGCTATGGTTGCGAAACATCCAGTACTATCACAGCCTTTAAAGCAATACCAACCGATCAACGCTGAGGCTTTTTTGGTCCTAGTCTGTAGTAGAAGTCGTTAATTTTATATTGGTCTTTGTTTCGGATCATCGTTGACTAGTTGGTATATCTTTGTAAAATCCTGTGAGGAACACTAGTACATCAGTGTCTAGCGAATATACATCCAGTTGAGTGCCTCTGGGACTTATTCTCGCAACGTCTTGGGCGTGAAGAATAATTTGTTGATCTGCTTCTTCCAATGAATGACGACCGTGTCTCATCTCTTGGCTTGCAAAAACATCTTCCAATGGACGATTCGCCGAAATCAGATTATGATGAGAAACTACTAAGATCGTCTCACTGTCTTTAAAATAAGACAATAATTTATCCGAAAGATAAGAAGTCAATTCGGACTTGGTTTCAGAATGGAGAAGAAATTTTTTCACGTTATGAAATTTGGTTGCGTCGTTTACGTGGTAGTGGACGGCTGTATTTTTCCCAATTCTCTTAGGTGTTGCATCTTTCAAAGAAGCCACAACGTATTGATCAAACAGTACCCTTATTTCGTCGTACATAAAACCCATGCGCTCAACTTTTTGCACAAATTTATCTGAGAGTTCTTGTGCCGAGGTAATATCCTTAGAGCTTTGGAAGGATTGCACGACGCACATGGCATCAATAATGAGGACCTTTCTTTCAGGAAGTGTACGGCCATAGATGTTTAGGACTTCTGGTAGTGGCAGCTTTAAGATTTCCGTTATAAGTTCGTGTTTATTACCTAGCATGTACATAGTGCCGTCGGGATTGAAAAGTGATGGAGGTGACACCTGAAACTCGTATTTTTTTAATGGATTTTACTCGGGGGTATTATTAAGCATTTTTGGTGTTTTTGAACTATTTTTTCATTCTTTGGATTATTAAACATTTAATGAGATAGTTATTCACTTAATTTCAGTTTAGTTAATGTATAATGTATCATATTAGTTGTTTGATTAGCTGAAATTTAATTTTAATATAGGCGTGGAAAGTTGTTCGTAATGTGTGCAAAATAAAAAAAATGTTGAAAAATATTCCAAACTTAAACAATGATCTCTTGAATTCACAAGGTTCCACCAACAAAAAAGTGAATTTTTCGTTTAATTGAAAGAGTTAAAACTAATTAATTTCAGCTGATGAAATTTGGAAGACAAGTCTAAATCGATAGCTTATCATGTTTTTAACATATTTCACTTATAAAATCAAACTTGGCTAATTCCGCCAAGTAACACCGAAAAATTAACAACTCTCCCCTGACTAAAACGCATTTTTTACCTTTATATTTTCCGATAAAAACACATTTTTCTCCTATATATATGTTCCTATAAAAACACATTTTTCTCCTATCTTTCCCATAAAAACACATTTTTCTCCTATATATATTCCCATAAAAACACATTTTTCTCCTATATATTTTCCCATTAAAACACATTTTTCCCCTATATATTTTCCCATAAAAACACATTTTTCTCCTATATATTTTCCCATAAAAACACATTTTTTTCCTATATATTTTCCCATAAAAACACATTTTTCTCCTATATATTTTCCCATAAAAACACATTTTTCTCCTATCTTTTCCTGTAAAAACACATTTTTCTCCTATCTTTTCCTGTAAAAACACATTTTTCTCCTATATATTTTCCCATAAAATCACACTTTTCTCCTATATATTTTCCCATAAAATCACACTTTTCTCCTATATATTTTCCCATAAAATCACACTTTTCTCCTATATATTTTCCCATAAAATCACACTTTTCTCCTATATATTTTCCCATAAAATCACACTTTTCTCCTATATATTTTCCCATAAAATCACACTTTTCTCCTATATATTTTCCCATAAAATCACACTTTTCTCCTATATATTTTCCCATAAAATCACACTTTTCTCTTATATATTTTCCCATGAAATCACACTTTTCTCCTAAATATTTTCCCATAAAATCACACTTTTCTCCTATATATTTTCCCATAAAATCACACTTTTCTCCTATATATTTTCCCATAAAATCACACTTTTCTCCTATATATTTTCCCATAAAATCACACTTTTCTCAGATATATTTTCCCATAAAATCACACTTTTCTCCTATATATTTTCCCATAAAATCACACTTTTCTCCTATATATTTTCCCATAAATTCACACTTTTCTCCTATATATTTTCCCATAAAATCACACTTATCTCCTATATATTTTCCCATAAAATCACACTTTTCTCCTATATAGTTTGCCATAAAAACACATTTTTCTCCTATATATTTTCCCATAAAAACACATTTTTCCCCTATATATTTTCCCATAAAAACACATTTTTCTCCTATATATTTTCCCATAAAAACACATTTTTCTCCTATATATTTTCCCATGAAATCACACTTTTCTCCTATATATTTTCCCATAAAATCACACTTTTCTCCTATACATTTTCCCATAAAATCACACTTTTCTCCTATATATTTTCCCATAAAATCACACTTTTCTCCTATATATTTTCCCATAAAATCACACTTTTCTCAGATATATTTTCCCATAAAATCACACTTTTCTCCTATATATTTTCCCATAAAATCACACTTTTCTCCTATATATTTTCCCATAAAATCACACTTTTCTCCTATATATTTTCCCATAAAATCACACTTTTCTCCTATATATTTTCCCATAAAATCACACTTTTCTCCTATATAGTTTGCCATAAAATCACACTTTTCTCCTATATATTTTCCCATAAAATCACACTTTTCTCCTATATATTTTCCCATAAAATCACTTTTCTCCTATATATTTTCCCATAAAATCACATTTTTTCCCCTATATTTTCCTATAAAAACACATTTTTTCCCCGATAAAATCCTATAAGTCCAGAAATTATTCCTACAAGGAATTTTAATTTTTGGCTGGACTCCCTGTAGTATTATTTATGCACATTTTAAGTCCTATATTTTCCCATAAAAACACATTTTTCTCCTATATATTTTCCCATAAAAACACATTTTTCTCCTATCTTTTCCTGTAAAAACACATTTTTCTCCTATATATTTTCCCATAAAAACACACTTATCTCCTATATATTTTCCCATAAAACACACTTTTCTCCTATATATTTTCCCATAAAATCACACTTTTCTCCTATATATTTTCCCATAAAATCACACTTTTCTCCTATATATTTTCCCATAAAATCACACTTTTCTCCTAAATATTTTCCCATAAAATCACACTTTTCTCCTATATATTTTCCCATAAAATCACACTTTTCTCCTATATATTTTCCCATAAAATCACACTTTTCTCCTCTATATTTTCCCATAAAATCACACTTTTCTCCTATATATTTTCCCATAAAATCACACTTTTCTCCTATATATTTTCCCATAAAATCACACTTTTCTCCTATATATTTTCCCATAAAATCACACTTTTCTCCTATATATTTTCCCATAAAATCACACTTTTCTCCTATATATTTTCCCATAAAATCACACTTTTCTCCTATATATTTTCCCATAAAATCACTTTTCTCCTATATATTTTCCCATAAAATCACATTTTTTCCCTTATATTTTCCTATATAAACACATTTTTTCCCTTATAAAATCCTATAAGTCCAGAAATTATTCTTACAAGGAATTTTAATTTTTGGCTGGACTCCCTGTAGTATTATTTATGCACATTTTAAGTCCTATATTTTCCTATAAAAACACATTTTTTTCTCCTATAAAATCCTATATAATTCCAGAAACAAATTCCTATAATACCTATACAAGGAATTTAACACGTCGTCTGCGCTCCCTGGAAATTTCGTCAGTGCCTTCTTTGCATAACTCACATTGTTTTTTGTGTTTTAGCAATGGAAGACTCGTGGAACGATGTGCCATTTGGTTCTCCCAGACATAGCCACCTTGAAAACGGAATAACTCTTTCTGATCCTGGATCTAGTCTTAAAAGAATACTTACAACGTTAACGCGAAAGCACGTCGACGCCGTGCTCTACAACTTAACCGCTATGCTGGCCTGTTTCGGAGCTGGCTTTGACGTGCGGCTCGTCAGGCATACCAATATTCATCCCAGGCTTTCACCATCACCCAATCACTGGATAGAAGAGGAAGAGGAAGAGAAACGACTCTGGGGAAGTAGAGAACTCGGTAAGTCATTTGGACTTTATTCACTACTGAAGTTTTAAGTCATAGCTTTGAAGTGTCTGAGTCAAAATGCTCTTGTTAAATTTACCATAAGTTGATAAGATATGTTCTCCGTAAGTTTGTCACTGGTAACTTAGAAACTGGAGCTTGTCATGAAGTGATTTAAGTAGGTCATAGATTCAGGGTAAAGCGACGACTGGTTAGGCGCTGACAAAGGCTTAGTACTGCAGACTAAATAGGAACTAGATGGACTGCAAAATTAACTGATTGTAGGGCTTCAATTCTCGCGTCGTTCTCATGAAGTGACGTAGGTGAAACTTCATAGATTCAGGGTAAAGCAACGCCTGGTGAATGGGGCGCTGACAAAGGCTTAGTACTGCAGACTAAATAGGAACTAGATGGACTGCAAAATTAACTGATTGTAGGGCTTCAATTCTCGCGTCGTTCTCATGAAGTGACGTAGGTGATACTTCATAGATTCGAGGTAAAGCGACGCCTGGTGAATGGGGCGCTGACAAAGGCTTAGTGCTGCAGACTAAATAGGTACTAGATCGACTGCAAAATTAACCACCGAGTGTAGTTCTGCAATTCTCGCTTCCGTCGCTCTCACGAAGTGACTGACGTAGGTGAAACTTCATAGATTCAGGGTAAAGCGACGCCTGGTGAATGGGGCGCTGACCAAGGCTTAGTATATACAAAATAGGAATAGATGGACTACAAAGTTAACTGAGTGTAGTTCTGCAATTCTCGCTCCTCGTTCTCGAACTGGCTCGAGCTGTAGGTCCCTAACATTACGAAGTATATAAAGTGTCATCTTTATGGAACATATCACTTATAAACTTATGTTAAACGCAAATAGTGTATCAGAGAAAAACTTTCAAAGTTAACAAAGTTTAATTTTATCTTAAGTCGGAAGTCGAAGATAAGAACTAAGTATATTTACCATTAAACAGCTACTATGACGTCGCCTCGATATATTTCAATTTATCCTAAAATAGGTCTTCTTTAGTGAACTTATTTCAATTTATCCTAAAATAGGCCTTTTTTAGTGAACTTAGTTCTTAACTTCTAACGTCTTTTGATTGTTATTCAAAGACACAAGCCTTACTAGTGTTGCTGTGTTTAACACTCAGTTTGTACGTAAAGAACTTTCTTAAATAAGATTTGTTATTTGAAGTTGGAAAAAGATGGTGGCTCTAACCAAAAGTATATAAGTTAAAAGCAAAAAGTACACTTTGTTGAAACTTGTCCGCGCCATGTAATATGCGGCGTAGTTTTCAGACTAGGAGGATTGGTACCATTTACACCAGGAGGCGCCAGGCTACGTGGTACTACGCTTTGTCCACCAAGTAGTTAGCTGGTCTCCTTTTGTAAATGGTATCAATCTTCCTAGTTTGAAAACTATGTATGCACTGCCTTCTCTAATACTAGGCCTTGAAATGTACAACAGAAGCATTTTTTATGTGACATTTGAATTTGCGCTTAGTAACCGTTAGATGGCTCTTTTCTGAGGCGAATTAAACTCGGAAACCGTTTAGCAGCATGAACCGGTTTATTGACCGGTTTTTTGCTTTCTTTTTTCGAGACGAACTTAGCAGATTTCACTTCGTCGTTGCTAACAATTTCCCATAGTTTTGAATTTGCCGCCAGTTTAAAACCTCAGAAAAGCGACATCTAGTGCCATTTGTGAAATCCTAACTGCCACCCCCCCCCCAAGGCAGTGATGTATGAGAAGCCCTACTTTATCCCAGAATAGCGTCGAGCCCTCTTTGCGTGGCACAGGGAAAAAGCCGTGAATAGGCTTGCTATAGTACCAAAAATTAGCATTTGGATCGCCAGCATCATGTACAACTTTCTATAAACCTATGGCGTCAAGAAGCTCTTCCCTTGTTGGTTAGTTCCTGTAGGTGGTTGAGCGTAGGGTTGCTTGCTTCTCAGTTTACGTGTCGTCTACAGCCAAAGGCAGGGAATTGTTAATGAAGTGTACTTTTTGATTATATATCTATACACTTTTGGACTAGCCACTTATGTTGCAGTTCATTGTTGACATTCGAAGTCCTATTTTGAACTTTTTACTTTGGATAAGATTTGGAACTTGAATCATGAAATATAAGTGTAAAGAATTTCCATCTGTTTATTTAGAGATATTGATTCGAGTACAGTGTTTAGTCAGAAGTAAGTCATAGCAGAAGGGGATAATAGAAGAAGGATGACACTCTGCTTCCTCTTAATACTTTAGTTATGTAACGTCATTCTTCCCGGGCTCATGGATTAACTAACTCTAGGGAGTGTTCACTAGCCGGGTTTCCCATGTAATGCTATCGTCAACTACATGTTCCGAATTATTCCTTGATTCCCCTCTTCATTCCCCCAATTTATTGGACCAAAACGGATGCAGATATAGCGCCATCTCTAGGCAAAATAATTTTTGCCCAATTTAGGCAGGATTTCATGCCGGGCTCGCCCTTTTTGTTTGCTCTCCCGCTCTTCAAACTTCAGATGGGCATCGCACCGTGTAGGGTGAATTCTATACTGTTTGGTTGGTACTATATACCCAGCAATCAACCCAGTACCCACAAACCTTGATTGTCTTAACGTGAGACAAGGCTCTCGAAGTTGGAGACGCAAGCTGGATGGCGCGCTTAATTTCCCCCCTTGCTTTGCTGCTCAGCCTTACCTTTCGCTTGCGCGACCGCCAGCTTGGGTCCTCAACAGTGCGTTGTATCACACCTCCTCGGTGGTGAGAGCTGGGCAACCACTGCGTTTTGTGGGCTGAGCTGATACGCGCCCTTCCCAAGCCAAGGTGTGCAGGTATCGTGCTGAGGGCTGTGTGGTACCGGGGAAGTTAATCTACGGTATCTCGAACGATCCCCTCGGGGCACCAGGCGAAACCCCGTTGTAACTAGCCTTCCACCCGGGTTGAGGACTACCGGGTGGCGACCTTTTATTTGCCTCATTACTCGTGGGATCTCTATGGATTCTTTAAAAACAAAAACCAAAACAAAACCTGGGCATGGAGCCGGTTCTACCGGTACCCAGCCTTCTCTCAGGGAAGGAGGCAACTCCCAACCTGCTTCTGGGCGAGATGCTGCCTCTGGCAGCAGCCACCCGCAATCGGCGGAAGGCCAAAAGTCGCCTCCTGCTCCTCAATCGGGTTCCACCAGGTTGAGTGAAGCAAATAGGAGGCGCAGGGCCAACCGCCGAAGAAAACAACCCCAAAAAGGTGGCCAGAACTCTGCACTGGGTGCAGGAGATACGGGCCGAGATGTGACTCCTGTACCTTCGGGTGCTGGGAGAAACGTCCCGGGTACGGACTCTACGCCTGGTGCAAGAGAAGCTACCACCCTTTCTGGCAAGAGAGCTAGGACAGAGGACCCTGATCCCTCGCCTAGCTTACAAGCTGCGGCGTCAAAGAAGACCAAGTCTTACTGCGACGTCGCCAGTATTGTCAAGATGGCCATCGTTAAAGATGGCTATCCGACTAATGCGGTCACGGAGGAGGACGTCGTTCCTATCCAGGCCGCTATACTTGACGCATTGGACGCTGAGCTTTCTTCGGGAAGCTCGCTGCCACGTCCTCTCAATTTCCACATCATGGCTGGGGCCATGATCTATTCATGTGGGGATTCTGCGACCAGTGAATGGCTCGTGAAGGTGCTACACCATAATGAGCGTGCCATAGGGGGAACACGGCTTTCAGTGATGAAGGCCAGTGAACTCCCGAAGCCGTTCAAGGTGTCCTTCCGGACCAAGGACCGTCGCACCACTGATCCGGCGGCTCTTCTCCGGCGATTGAAGGCCTACAATGGAAGGTTTCTGACCGACTGTTGGCGGTGCCTGAAGTCGTTCGATGAGAAGAGCACCAGACGCTGGATCTTCCTAATTGATGGCTCCTCCATGGAGGCCATCAAGGAAGCCGGCTTCGAGGGTCTTACTGGTGTAGATGTCGGGACATTTAAAGTCCTGAATGCGCCAAAGGACCCTCTCCAGAATGCCTCTGAGGCTTCTGAAGAAGAGGGTAATACTGCAGCCAGCGTGAGTGGGGAGCTGGCAGCAAATATTGCTAGTATTAATTTAGAGCCATCCCTTCCAGATAGCTCAGACATTGACCTCGGGACAGAGTCCGACTTCTTGAAGGACTCTGATACCGAGAGGACCTGCGCTCCTGTTACTGGGATGGAGCTGGGGGCCGAGGGTGCTGCTGGTGGTGGCGAAGGAGATACCGGTCCTGGATCGGGACTCCACGCTACCGCCAAGCGGTAGCCGGGGCCGCCTCTCTCCCTAAGTCATGAGCATCAAGGTGATCCAGATCAACCTGCATCACTGCAAAGCAGCCTCGGCAGTTCTCTGCCGGAGGTTTGCCTTAGAGGGCCTGGATGTGGCCCTCATTCAGGAACCTTGGATTCATAATGGCAAAATCCTTGGTTTAAAGAATGCAGGTAATATCTCTTATGACTTTACCTCACCCAACCCCAGGGCGTGTGTTCTGACCAGGAAGGGTCTTGACATCCTTCCGCTTCCGAACTACCTCACTAGGGATACTGCTGTGATTAAGGTAATGCCCTCCTCTTCTGGAGAGGCAACTGGCCTTATCATGGCGTCTGCTTACTTTCCCCATGATGCCACTGGCTCCCCTCCACCACAGGAGGTTGTCACTCTTGTCGACCGCTGTGAGAGGCAGGGGGACAGGCTCATTCTGGGTTGCGATGCCAATGCCCACCATGTCACGTGGGGCAGTAGTGACTGCAACAGACGTGGTGATGAACTGCTAGAATATCTGGTCGGTACGAACCTGCATATTCTCAACAGGCACAATGAGCCAACCTTCGTTACTTCTAACAGAAAGGAGGTCATTGATGTCACCCTGGCCACAGGCAATATCAGTCTGTCGGTTTCTAACTGGCATGTGTCTAATGAACCGTCTCTTTCGGATCATAGGCACATCTGCTTCTCGGTCGCGGTCAAGTCAACTTCGGTTAAGACGGAACTGCGTAATCCCCGTCGGACCGACTGGTCCGGCTACAGGGAGGAACTTTGCATCCTACTCAGAGGTAATGCTCCAAAGCTTTCCTCGGTGCTGGAATTTGATTTGGCAGTTGATCTCATGCAACAAGCCATTATCAATTCCTACCACCACAACTGTCCGGCGAAGCCTGCCAGCCGGCCGAGGCTCGTTCCTTGGTGGAATACGGAACTTGGCAAGCTTCGCAAGCTCACTCGTAAACTCTTTAATAGGGCTAGGAGGACTGGGGACTGGACTATTTATAGACAGACCCTTAACAAGTATAATAAAGCCATCCGGGAGGCCAAAAGGAACTCCTGGAGGGACTTCTGCGGTAGCATCTCTGATGCCCCCGCTACTGCCAAGATCATGAGGATCCTGGCTCACGATAACACTCACCAGCTCAGCACCATTAAGGTGGCAGAAGGTGAGTTTACCAAGTCAGGGACTGACACCCTTAAGCATATGCTTAAGGTACACTTTCCGGACTCCGAGGCTTTTGACCCCACAAGCACCGACACTCCCCCCGTGCACTTTCGAAGAGCACACAGGGCGGACTGGGGCATCGCCAATAAGATAGTTACATACTCTAGACTTAAGTGGGCTGTAAATTCGTTTCAGCCCTATAAGTCCCCTGGCCCAGATGGCGTCTTTCCCGCCCTCCTTCAGGAAGGCATAGACGCCATTGGCCCCTATCTGTGCAGGATATTTAGAGCCTGCATTGCTCTGGCGCATATTCCAGATATCTGGAAGCGCTCGAAGGTTATCTTTATTCCCAAACCTGGGAAGACGAGCTATCTTGAGGCTAAGGCATTTAGACCTATCTGTCTTACCTCTTTCTTCCTAAAGACTTTAGAGAAATTGGTGGACAGGTATTTGCGGGATGGTGTTCTTTCCCACACACCCCTGTCCACTTTTCAGTTTGCCTATCAGAAAGGCAAATCTACAGAGACGGCGCTCCATGGCATCTTGAACTGCCTTGACAGGGCCATCGAGTTCAAGGAGATGTCTTTGGCCATCTTCCTTGATATTGAGGGGGCCTTTGATAGGGTCTCTAGTGAAGTTATCCTTCGCGCTGCGGAGCGGTTTGGTATTGACGACACTTTGTGTCGTTGGATAAAATCCATGCTCACGTACCGTAGGGTGACGGCGTCTCTTCTCGGGGAATCCTTGGAGATCTCCACCGACCGTGGCTGTCCTCAGGGAGGGGTTCTTTCCCCTCTTCTTTGGTGCCTGGTGGTGGATGAGCTGCTGGGCCGACTCGGGGAGGGGGGGTGTCACTGCTTTGGCTATGCGGATGACATCGCAGTGATTGTTACAGGGAGGTTCCCTGCAACTATCGCTGCACTGATGAAATCTGTCTTACATGATGTTGAGGAATGGTGTAGGGAAGTTAACCTCACCGTCAATCCCAATAAGACTGTCCTTATACCGTTTACCCGGAAAAGGACTAATGACCTCTTCAATGATATTTCCTTCTTTGGACAGGTTTTAAAGAAGTCCTCCGAGGTCAAGTACCTTGGCGTGACCCTTGATGCCAAGCTTACTTGGAAATCCCATCTTGATCTGAGCATCAAGAAAGCCAAAATTCTATTTTGGCGTTTAAGGAGTTCAGTCAGCAAGTCCTGGGGTTTAAGCCCTAGCGCTGTAAACTGGATTTATACTAGGATCATCAGGCCAGTGGTCTCCTATGGAGCCCTTGTCTGGTGGCCCAGGGTTCGCCTTAAGACAGCCCAAGATGAACTACGCAAGCTTCAAAGGCTGGCGTGCATCGGTATCACGGGGTCCATGAGGACAGCCCCCACAGCCTCTCTGGAAATCCTTCTCAATATGCTTCCCCTTCACCTCTTTATTGAGGAAGAAGCTATTATGGGAGCCTGTAGGCTCAACAACCTCGGCTGGTGGAAGCCCAAGCACTGGGACTTCAGTCACACCAAGCTTTTCAGTGAGTACAGCAGTACTGAGCCATCACTTGTGATGGTCTCAGATAAGTCTGTTATATCACACCACTTCGACAAGCCCTTCAGCGTGCACTTTCCCAGTCGCGCTGTTTGGGAGACCACCCCAGTCCTTGGAACTGGGGGGGAGTCCGTCTGGTTCACGGACGGCTCTAAAACGGACTCTGGAGTTGGTGCCGGGGTCTACTGCTTGACCAAGAAGTTTGGTTTTTACGAGAGCCTTGGCAACTTTGCCAGCGTTTTTCAGGCGGAAATCATGGCCATTTGTTTATGTGTGGATTTCTGCAACAAGAAAAACTACCGCGGACGGACGATTCAGATTTATTCGGATAGTCAGGCCGCTCTCAAGGCGCTAAATCAGTGCCTTGTCGATTCTAGACTGGTGCTCAGCTGCCTGGATCTGCTGAGTTCTTTGGCTGCCCGCAACAAGGTTCAATTGCTGTGGGTGCCAGGGCACTGCGGATACCTGGGCAATGAGAGGGCTGATATGTATGCCAAAAGGGGGGCTGAGGCGAAGTTCTTCGGACCTGAGCCTGCGGTTCCCATCCCCCATGGCATCATTCGCCATAGGATTCACTGCCGGATGTCTGCACTTCAACTGCAACTCTGGCTAGACATGGATGGGCAGAGACAAGCCAAGGAGTTTGTCCCGGGTCCTTCTATTACTAGGGCAAAGGAACTGCTTGCCCTTACCAAAAGCAAAATTAGGCTGGTCACCAGTCTCCTCACTGGACACTGCCGGCTGAATAGACACCTGCACCTACTGGGCATCGTTGATGACCCACTCTGTAGGTTCTGCCGGGAGGAAGAGGAAACCTCCTCCCATATCCTATGTTGCTGCGACTATCTCGCGGCCATGAGGTTTGAGCATTTCGATATGCATACTATGGAACCTCACCAGTTCTCTACTGTCTCGGTCAATCGGATTCTCCGATTCATCGAGGCGACAGGACTCTTCGCAGTCTAACCAGTTCGGGGCGCACAATATACCCTTGGTATCGGTGCTCGACGCGGCGACGCGTCACCCCCTTCAACAATAACAATAACAATAACGTGAGACAAAAACACACAAGCGCATGCGCCTTGGAAAATTGTTAAACGCTAATAGATATAGTAATGATGGGGGAACTATTTATCGCGTATGTGATTCGGTTTAGTAACCTTGTGCACTCCAAATGTAAAATGATGTTGGGAAGAATGATGTTAACTTACCCCGCTTTGTGGTGGTACACTTCTCTCTAGTAATAGTTGCCTCTGTGCATTGAGATTTCGATTGGGTTTCATTTCAGGATCACCTTATTTGATGGTCGATTATGAATTTTCTACGGTGTCTGGTTATCCTCATAATACTTATCACGGGCAAACTAGGCATTACAGGCCCGGTTTAACCTTCGAAATGGGTTCGCCAATGAGGTTCGCCGAGTCACCGCAACATAATCCTAGCATAGGTTCCGGTGGCTCTTCTCAAATCCAGAGTCCCAGAAGAAAATCTTCTACGGCGAGTAGCGAGAGCGAGCACGGTTACGTTAGCTCAAATTCTGGCGGGGCTCATCCCGTCGTTGGCATGCTGCCAATCGGGGAAAGGGCACCACCGGGATACGTAGAATATTTCCGACAAGATAGTTACCAAAATCAAGTGGCCTCTACCACCACCGTCTATCAGGATTTTTCACGGTCTTCGCCTTCTCACCAACAAGACCCGAGTAGCGGCGGCGCCGCTCTGCAATACTACTATCAAGAGTATCGAGGAACCGGCGCCACAGTCACTAACGGTGGTCAGCTTTCATCCTCCGAACAGCCTTATTACATCGAACGATTTTATCCCGATAATATTAGGCCTGACGTATTTCACGTAGAAAGGATATATCCCGAATTTGTAGGTAGAATACCGGTTCAAGAAAATTACCACGCGTACGATAACCCTTCCTCTAACGGCGCCCCACCAGTACCGGCACCGAGAACTCCTCAAAGAATAGTGTTTGGACACCGACGAACCTCTTCGAATGTCTCCTCTACCTCAAACGCCTCGTCTTCGAACGTCAATCCATCCTTTCACGTAGAAGATTCGGATAACGTCGAGATGGACCATTTGAACTCTCCCGGCGGCGCCGTGGTTTTGTCCTCTCCAACGCCTCAACCGCCCCCGATCCCTCCTTTAACCCAACAGCAGCAGCAACTAGGAGTCGTTTACGCGCCAATAGTTAATTCGCCGTTACATCACTCGGGCTCCCATCCCGGTACGCCTCGTCGACAAAATAGTCTGGACGCCTCCACCGATAGACCCTTGACCGTAGACTATCGATACCGTCACTCCTCGGCCCCGCCCAATCAACATCACGCGCATTCTCCGGTGGTGTCTAAATTCAAAAGTTCCGAGGGGCCTCGAACGTCACCGAAAAGATGGCTGACGCGTAATACCGGTCACGTTGTCATCAACGGAACTACTTCGAATGGTAACAACACCCGAGACCCCAAGTGGAGATGAGAATTCGCGAGTCAGGTTTGTAATGAACCATCACGATAAAAACCCCGTGGCTTCTCCCACGCGTCAGTTAACGGCCTATCATCATCCCTCACCTGGTTTACAACAAAGATCGCGGCCTAGGCCTCACCCGATTGACGCTAAAACCTTATTGGATTTACCCGTCGAAGGACAATCCCAGGATGGTACCGTACCACTCACGGCTGTCATGCAACTCGCCGCGCATCGGCCAAACCAACAATCGCAAAGAGCGCCGACTATTCGCGAACTTGAAAATGAGTTTCTTTCGTAGCTATTAATTAATCGCGTTATTTAATTAATTAATTTAGCCTAGTTTCGTTAAATTTAATTAACTTCCCAAGTAGTTTTAATAATTTAAGCGTAACAAAATGAAATAAAAAATAGGGGAACTAATTAAGCGAAGAAAAACTTAGCTACGCGAAAAAAAATGTTTCTAAGTAACAAACCAAAATTATTTGAACCATTGAACGGAATGAAAAAAATCTGAGAAGTAAAAGTGTTAAATGAGATGTAACGTAGATATTTCTCGAGTCTCTCATTCATTCGGAAGGGTACGTAGCCGTAAATAATTCGCCTAATGTATAATAAACTAAACTAAACTAAACAAAAATCCTAACATTTTGTATAAATGATAAAAATTTTGGCTGATACTTAAATTATATGGTAATAGATCGACAATCTTTGGAAACAAGGTATTTGCTTTTGATAATGAAATTACAATTAGGTTTTGTTTTTAATAATTTTTAATATCAAAAAAAAAACTAAATAAATAAAGGAAAATGATGGTGAAATTGCTGTAAACATTCCATTAATTTTAATTATTATTATTATTTTTATTATTATTATTATTACTCAATTTTACGCGATTCAGATTGGTCGGTGGTTTTGGATTCGCAGGATGTTAATTTTTGTGTCCAGACATTAACGGAATATATAACGTCAGCTATGGATAGTTCGATCCCTAACAAGATTCCGCGTAATAATCGGGGCTTCCCCTTTTGGTATTCTTTGGACCTCCAAAAGGCTATCAAGCGCAAAAAATATTATTTTAATAAGAAAAAGAGGTCGGGGTTAGCTTCCGACATAGCTAATTTTAGGCTGTCCCGTTCGTTGGTGAGAAGGCTTACAGTAAGGGACAAAGCTGCTATGGCAGTAAATGCTTGTCGAGACGCCTTGTCCCAACCCAAAAAATTTTGGAGTTTTATCAATGGTAATCTAAAAGACAGACACTCTGATATATTATTGAAAATTGGTAAGACAATCATTACTGATCCGGAGCAATTGGGGGAAACATTCATGGCGCATTTCTCAACAATTTCGACTGACAATACTGAAACTAGTTCAAAATACACTTTTGATACTTCTACCTTAGTTACAACGCCTAATAACTCTTTAAAACTAACTCAAGCGGACATATATGCTGCTATTAATCGTCTACCCAACAAACTCTCTACTGGTTTCGACAAAATTCCGTCGTTTGTTATCAAGGGCTGTGGGGATATATTGTTACCTATATTGGAGCATATATTTAATTTATCCTTCCGTACTCACTCATTCCCAACGCTTTGGAAAAAAGCTGTCATTGTCCCGGTTTACAAGTCTGGAAAATCCAGCGATGTCCGAAACTACCGTCCGATTTCCCTTCTTTGCGTTCTTGCTAAGGTATTTGATAGAGTAGTACACGTACATTTACAGCGTTGGTTTAGCTTGCTACCCAACGACTGTCAACATGGCTTTGTTCCGGGTAGGAGTGTGGAAACGAACCACGTTTCCTTTATGGATTACGTGGCTCCTGAGGTCGAGTGCCGGGGCCAGGTCGATGTTGTATACCTTGACCTGGCCAAGGCCTTCGACCGCGTCTCCCACTCTTACCTTCATGACAAGTTAGAGGCCCTTGGATTGGGGGGTGATATCTTGGAATGGATTGCTAGCTATCTGGCGAATCGAGTCAATGTCTTGAAATGCAATGGCATAATCACATCGAAAACATACGAAGTTAATTGTGGGGTTCCACAGGGATCATCTCTTGGACCATTACTCTTTAATATGTATCTTTTCGATTTACAATTTTCGGTTTTACATTCTCGTATTCTTCAATTTGCTGATGACAATAAAGTTTTCAAAAGTATTAATTCTAACTTAGACGGTAAATTACTTCAAATTGACCTTGACTCTATAGGAAGATGGTGCTCTCTTAATAAAATACCAGTAAATCCAACTAAATCCGTGCATGTCACATTTACAAGGCGAATTGCTAGAGAAATTTCCAACGACTATACCATTGAGGGCGCTCACATACCCCTTAAGTCCACTGTGAGAGATCTTGGCGTGATCTTTGACAGAGGACTTTATTTTACCGAGCAAGTACATAAATGCGTTGCTTTAAGTCGCCGTACTCTAGCTGTTTGCATGAAGATGTGTAGGAAATTGAATTCCCTAGACCATTTCCGTCTCCTTTATCAAGCCCTAGTGAGATCACGGGTCCTGTATGGTGGCTTGGCCTGGGGTGGTTGTAGTAGATATCTAAAGGTACTACTTGAGAATGTGCAACGGAAGTTTATTGAATATTGCCATACTTATTTCATGAAAAAGGCTCCATATGATTACCATATTTTACTAGGGTATTTGGACATTCCTACTATAGCTCACATTCTCCTTATTAACGACGTTAAATTTCTACATAAATTAATTAATAATAGGATAACTCTTCCAGATTTGCTAGGACGGTTGGACTTTCTAGTCCCCAAGTCTGGAAGGTTTAGGAAAACATTTAGAGAATCTCTTAACCACTTAAATCCAATTAAAAGAATGCAAATTACAGTTAACAGTTTTGGCGAAAATTTTGATATATTTAATGTTAAATACAAGGAGCTGGATTAACAAGGTTTCACTTGGTTTGTTTTTAATTTATCTTCCATTTGATATTCTTAACAGTTAGGAAATGCAAATATGATATTATTACAACTGTGTATATTCTCGTGAACCTTCGTGGTTTTTTATATGCACAATAAATAGTCATTCATTCATTCATTCATTATTATTTTGGGTTAATTAACTAAACCAGTTAAAAACAACTCAATTTCTATTAAATTTTAAAACAAAACTTTTAATTTATGTGTTAAAAATGTAAATTAATTGTAACGGTTATTTTATTCTAGATGTCTTGATCGTAACGAAAAATAAACCCTCGATCGTCTTATTTAGTATTTTAGTATTTATAATAACAATTAAACTATAATATTCCTTCCTTAATAGAGTAATGGCACCTACTTGCCTTGACTGTATTAAGCTCTATGGGTAGTTAACATGGAGTGCCACTACTCTATTAGCTGCCCCTCTTCTGTTGTTAGGTATAATTTAAAATATATGGGTTTTTGGATACCAGTGAAGCTTACTTATTAGTTATTAGTTGACCAACAATGAAATCCAGTTATTTTAAAACATTATTAACATGCAGACACCCTAATGTTAAATAAATATCGTTTCACCTATTTTAATTAACCCTTTTATACTTTAATGGACTTGTAATTGCTGCAACCAGGGTGGGAAATAAGGATTTTTTTAAACTGGACATTGGACCTGGAATAAATAAACTGGTCCATGACCACTGGCCAGAGCGCGTCGTCTGCTAAATTGAACAAGTGGATAATTAAAATATATGAGCTAATGTCTGGACTCTGGACACCCTTGAAATTTCTTAGTGGTCCTGTGGACCATTGACCCCCCTCCGATTTAATTTTTAATCTGGTCCAGGAAATTTTTAAACTGGTCATTTGCCCTGTGCCACCGCCTTATTTCCCACGCTGGCTGCAACCAATCTTGAGTCGTCCTTCGAAATTGCCCGTTGTAATAGAATGCCCCCTCCGTCGTCTGCAACGGTTTCTGGGCGAAACCGCTGCACCGTATTTCAAAGATTGCATTAAACAGCTTAAAATTTAGTTATTGGTGCGCTTTGGTCATTTTTCTATGCAAATTCTACAGTTAAAAGAAAAGTTAAGCTAACGTAACATAATATCCTTAAAAAGAACGGCTGCTTTTTCTAATTATAAAAAGAATTAAATATTAAAAATAAAACAAATTATCTCTTATTACAATATGATAATTAGCATTTAATTAGTCTTAAAAATAATCAAGGACTACTGCGCCATCCGCCATTGCTTTAGTGGCGTCTGCTAAATCGAACCACTACGTGATTGGTTGAATTCTCACAGCCTGAGGAATGTAGGCATAGCCCACTCGATCACGCGCTTAACAGATTCGATTAAGCAGACGACACTAAAGCAATGGCGGATGGCGCAGTTGTCCTTGATTATTTTTAAGACTAATTAAATGCCAATTATTTTATAATAAGTGATCATATATATATTTTTAAATGTTTTTCCTTTTATTTTTAGAAAAAAAGGCCGTTCTTTTAAGGAATAATGTTATATGAACTGAACTTTTACTTGACTAAGTGTAACTTCATTCATGTTTTTCCACTTTATTCAGCTTTATACTACCAATTTTCTTTTATGACAATTTCCGTTGGCAATACCATAATAATCTTAATTAAAATTAAGTGCTTATCGTATTAGAAAAACATTATTTAACCTCAAATAATCGTACTTCCAACTTTTTAGACTTGGCCATTAAATTTAGCGTACAATTTCAAATCTATTCAAACACGTGAAATATTTTGTATCCAAAAACCCTTTATAAATGGATAACGAGTTAATTGATTTAATCAAAATTAACTCTAAATAAATTAATGTTATTTTATTTAACATTGAAATGAAATAAAATAAATTTGCAAATTAAAATTAACTCGTTACCCATTGAAGAATCCTACAATACTTAATTAAAACACTTCGTTATTTCCAATCAATCAATCAATCAATCAAGGGTTTTATTTTAGGTTATTTTTAATTAATTAAATAATAATAATATTTTGGTGCTTACAAGTATTTTTTAAATTTCTTTTGTAAATATAATTTTTAACGTTCCCTATTATTATTTTTTTATTTAGAGTGGTGATGGTTAATTGTGATACGAAATTTGTTAATTATTTTATTATAATCTTGCCTTTACATAGATGCGATATCTCCGCACATAAACAAATAAACAAATAAACATAAACATGAAAATAAAATACAAAAAAAAGGTGCCTGAAAAGTCAAGGACTTTTTTTTACAGCAAATGTTTAAAGTGTAAACAATTACGGCATAAAATATAAACATACGTAAAATTTAAAAAAAAAATAAATTTCAAGGAACTAGTCGTTTAAATAATATGTCAAATGGGTCACATAGATTTGGTGTTTATTTAATATTTGTTTTTTCCATTTTTTTTTATTACAGAATTGTGCATGCATGCGGTATGTGTTTAATTGCTCATTAATTTTAAATTAAATTAAATTAAATTAAAATTTGTTTCGGTACCATGCAGAGGTTTTTTTTTAACGAGGCAGCTGATGTGTAAATTTTTTTTAAAGAAAATAATTGTATTTCAATAACCACAAAATATAGAAAAAAAAGCTAATTAACACATTCCTTAGGTGTAATTAATTAATTAAAAAAAATACAAAATGAATCTCTGATGTTGAAGAAACAAATGTATACTAAGCAATAGATAACAAAAACCATTAAGGTGTTATTAAGGTGGAAAATACGAGATGAAAATTCAATTACTTTTATTAATATTACTTGGATTAATATTTACTTCAATTTTAGAGATATGACCGGCCGTAAATTATCGGTAATTTACCAAATACCGCGTAAATTACCCATTTATATCTTACCGTAATTTTAGAATGGTAATTTACCAAATACCGCGTAAATTACCGATTTATATCTTACCGTAATTTTAAAATGATAATTTACCAAATACCGCGTAAATTACCGATTTATATCTTACCGTAATTTTACAATTACCGGTTATTACAAAATTACGGCGATAATAAGCCTGTTAAAACATAAAATATTATAAATTACGGTAATTTTTGTAATTTCAAAATTTTAATCGGTAATTTACCGGTAATTTTTCGGTAATTTACCCGGTAAATTAACAAAATTTTAATCGGTAATTTACCCGGTAAATTACCATTTTCAAAAATTATGGTAATTTCACATCTCTAGGCGCTGGGTACGTAACTTAGGCTTGATCTGTGTAATTCTACCTGATCCTAATTGCTAGTAATTTTAATTTGCCGATTTTTAAGTTTCCATCCTTTCTCATTATTAGTCTTCGGTGATTTTAGAAGTATTATATTTTCTAGCCCGGTAAAATCATCTTTAGAAAACTATTAAGCGTTAGATAAGTTATCGTAACGTGCTAAGTTATTAACAAAATGTACTAAATATCCCTAGATAACCAAAATTCTTACTAAATTACCAAAATTCTTACTAAATTACCAAAATATGGTAATTAAAATTAAAATCGATTATCGTAATATGATAAATTACTATAGATTATTGCACTGTGTTAAGTTACCGCTATAAACAATGTAATTCATCCTAAAGGGCTGTAATTGAAGTTACCTTAAATTACTTCGAATTTAAAGTAAAATTAGCGAAAAAATTGAATTTTCACCTCTTAATTTTCATTAAATAACCCTTTTTGAAATCTACGCAAAAAACTAAATGGTTGTGGGTTTAAAAAGAATAATTTTTATGATACATTCCAAACAAAAAAAAAATATATTAATTAGTTTTACATAAAAAAAAATAAATTCCATTTAAATAATTTTTAAATTTTTTCTTTCCAAAGGTTAAAAACGAAGCCTAAATTTTTAGTGACTCGCCAAATTAAAGGGTTAAAACATGTAAATAACGTTTAAAAGTGTCATCTTAATGCCTTAAGACAATCCTATTTCGAGATACCGTTATCGAGTTCATTGTTAAAACGTAACATTGAACTTCGAACAACGCGTGTCTCGGAGTGATGGGATTGTTCGAATTACATTGTATTATTAAATCATAAAAAACAAATTCCCATGGGGCAGATACAAACATTTTTTTTTCTGTTGTTAGGTTTTTTATTATTATTATTTTATTAACTTATTCTTGCGTTGTTTTATTTTTAATACGAAGCTACTTAGCTGGAAACGAAGAAGAATTTACGTTGTTTTTTTTTTTACTGGTTTCCCTCGTTACCCATGCCAGATTGTTGTTGAAAATAGAAATTAGATATTTTTGAACAGTATCCGATGATGTGAATACTTCAAAACGCACGTCCAACAAGTATTTTTTATTTTAAAATTTTTATCAAATCTTAAGGGATAATTTATTACGACAGCGTTAGTTTTTTAGAGTATCTTTAACCCTTTAAAGGGACTGCGAAGTGGACATCGGCTTTTGGGTTAAAATTATTTGAAATGCGTCACAGGCACCACGTTTTTACACACACGCCGATGCCCACTTTACAGCCCCTTTAAAGGGACTGCGAGGTAGGCATCGGCTTTTGGATAAAAATTATTTGAAATACGTCACAGGCACCACGTTTTTACACACACGCCGATGCCCTCTTTACAGCCCTTTAAAGGGACTACGAGGTAAGCATCGGCTTTTGGGTACAATTATTTGAAATACGTCACAGGCATCACGTGGCACCAAGATACAAAGACTCTTCATGGAGTGGGATTAAACATCTAGTCCTCGTTTTTCGCCGGATTGCAGCGCCAATTCCCTGGAGTGGTAATAAAACTAAGCTGCTTTGAACCACGCCCCTCAGCGGTCACGTGCCTCTGACGTATTTCAAACAATTTTTACACACCCGCCGATGCCTACTTTAGAGCCCCTTTAAACTAAATATTCAAATTTGGCATGAGACATCAAGATTTCCTATTTCCAAATGTGATTTGATAAATATTTTAATTTATTTTGGTTTACGCTCATGATAAAAATTACTTGTTGACGCGTTTCAGAGATGGCGCTGTATGTTACGTAAGAACGACTGAAATGTACTAGCTGAGCCATTGAAAGTTGTTATTTTTCTATTTCATTTAGATCTGGGACTAATTTAAATAGTAAAACCAATTAATTTTATGGACCCATTAATTTTAGTACAATATTTCAAAATTTTTGTTTAAAGTTCTGTTTTTTTTTTTCCTATTTGTTGCTTTTTCCCCCAACCAAAATTTTCAAATCAATAGTAAACTCAATTTGTTAAAGAAAACAATTAATATTCAAGAATTAATAATTTTGATCAAATTAACGCGTTAATGGCGACTAATTCGGTGGTTATTTTTAAATTAAAATTTTAGTGTGAAAATAATTGAACGCGACGCTAGTAGCTAGAAAAAATGGAGCTTAGTAATTTAAGAAACTTTTAGAGACGTTTTGATTTGTCGGATATTTAGAATAGAATATTGTAAAAGACATTGATAAAACGATAATAGATCATACGGAAAATTATAAAAGAAAACTAAAAAAAAGCTATGCACATTTAAGTAAATCTATTTCGCAACTGCCCATTCATGCATTGGTAAAACGAATTTATTGGACAAATAAAATAACGTTTTTAATTTTGTCTTCCGCAGTCGTCTATCGATGCAAAAAAAAATGGTTTGATCGAATGAAAAAGTGTTTCATTTCTACTTAAAAAAAAACTGAAAATAGCGTGTATTAACTTGACTGTACAGAAAAACAAACTCAGTAAATAATTTTCTTTCACATTGTGTTTCATTTCATTTTGATGCATCTATTTTCTTTTCTTACGCTTGGTTTTCACTGTCGGAAAGGAAAGCGTTGGCCAATAGGCTGTAGTTTTTCAAAAATGCGTTAATTTCTAGTGCCGTACTTCCAGGAGTAAAACTAATAATGCATTTACTATCGACCCCTGTAGAACTTCTACCAGCTGGTGTACGAAACCTACAAATATTATGAATGTAGAAGCTTGTGAGTATAGATGTTTATTAAGCAATCCCTATTTAACGACTGAATGCAAGGTTCATATAACTTTTGGAAAACCGATTTCCCTGAGTTTTCCACTTTTTTCCAGATATATTTCCCTGAGTTTTCCAGGTTTTTCCCATTTCCCAGATGCCGTGAGTGACGTAGCAAGGAGAAAAACCCTCAAAAAAATCTTCTCCGCAAATTTATTTTTGCCCCCAAATTTCAAGTTTTCAAAGTATTTTTCTGAGTTTTCCAGGGTTTTTTCCATACATTTCCTGGGTTTTTCCATAAACTTCCTTGAGTTTCCCAGGTTTTTTTAAATATAATTAGTAATAACAGACGGAGTGGTTTTGTAGATTACCCCTTACTTCTCTCAGCCTGTGAAAATTCCACCAATCCCGTTACACCAGTAGGGGTAAGTGGTTTGATTTAACAGACGCTACAAAACTAATGGCTGCGCAGAAATCCACGTTTTCAGGACTAATTAAACGCTAATAATTTTTTTCATATAATATTTTTGCTTTTATACATAGATAAAGGCCGTTCTTTTAAGGTATGATGTTATGTTACCTAACTTTTCCTTTAAAAGATTTCACCTTGAGGGGGCTAGATATTTTAATACCCCTCCCATTTTTCCGAGATAATGTACTTTCCTTCTAACTTCATTAGTTACCCTTACGAAAATAATGGGTCTTCATTTAGGAGCAGTTTAGACCAATTGCTTTTTTCACGTTGTTAAGAGGTTTAAGACCTCTTGTAGACATCTAGAATACTTCTATTTGAGGTCTTTTAGAAGTATTCTAGACGTCTAGAAGAGGTCTTAAACCTCTTAATAATTTGCACCTGCGCGAAACCATTTTTAGTCTGATTTTAAGATGGTCTACAGACCTCTGTTTAGAATAGCCCTGTTAAAAGTATGGTTAGAAGATGTCCCTGAGAGGTCTGATTGGAAGATGCTCTGTAGAAGTCTGAATATTAGATGCTCAGCAGAAGTCTGAATAAAGATGCTCTGGAGAAGTCTGAATAGAAGATGTTCTCGAGAAGTCTGAATGGAAGATGTTCTGTAGAGGTCTGAATAGAAGATGTTCTCGAGAAGTCTGAATGGAAGATGTTCTCGAGAAGTCTGAATAGAAGATGTTCTGTAGAGGTCTGAATAGAAGATGTTCTCGAGAAGTCTGAATGGAAGATGTTCTCGAGAAGTCTGAATAGAAGATGTTCTGTAGAGGTCTGAATAGAAGATGTTCTCGAGAAGTCTGAATGGAAGATGTTCTCGAGAAGCCTGAATGGAAGATGTTCTCGAGAAGCCTGATTGGAAGATGTTCTCGAGAAGCCTGATTGGAAGATGTTCTCGAGAAGCCTGATTGGAAGATGTTCTCGAGAAGCCTGATTGGAAGATGTTCTCGAGAAGCCTGATTGGAAGATGTTCTCGAGAAGCCTGATTGGAAGATGTTCTCGAGAAGCCTGATTGGAAGATGTTCTCGAGAAGCCTGATTGGAAGATGTTCTCGAGAAGCCTGATTGGAAGATGCTCTCGAGACGTCTGATTAGAGGATAAATTCAAGTCGTCTGATGTTTAAGAGAAATTCGGGCTGAGTCACGGAATAAACGTATATAATATTTTTTCAATCATCACAATTAGTTTAAGTATTTTAGGTATTTTTATTTAAATGATAATGTCTTCGTGCACATTTCCTTCAATGTCACTCTTCATTTGAATCATCTGCTCTGCTGCATGGCTACAATAATCGGAATTATTTCACTATCATTTAAAACTTAGAACACCATAGAAGAATAAATCTTTTTTTTAGATTTACCATTTTTCGTTGTTTATAGTCTCAATTAAGTTGGCCATTTCAGATATTTCAGGCGTCGTTGGTAAAATCTATAAATATTTACATGCCACAAATAGAATATTAAGTATACTTTTCCCTGTTTACTATTAAAACAGCATAAAATATTTACTTGGTACAATTTAGTCAAACGATGCAGGTTTAGTATGCAAATTAATCCGATGATACCTGACAGATCTTTTAAAAACGGATATATGGAAGCGTGAAAAAACCGTGATGTACATAACCGACAGGCTCTCACCCGACTGTGGCTCGATGCTCGAACGTTCATTTCCCGCCTTTTTATTATACTTCCACGCATGCGTCAGGCTGTTTCTAGGCTAGAAACCTCTTATTTTTAGACCTTCTCACGCTTTCATGTTTTTTCCTTTGACCTTCTACAGTCTGCATGTTCATTTCCCGCCTTTTTCTTACACAACCTGGCTGTTTCTAGGCTAAAAACCTCTTATTTTTGGAACTTAAAGGAAAGCGCGGCTCCGTTGATGCCCCTTATAGATGGCTTTTCTGCTACACAGTGACTAAGCTTGCTGAAGGCTAGTTAAACCAAAGGCAGGAACCAATGGGAACTAGTGCATTAGGTCTGATTGGTTCCTGCCTTTGGCAAGGTAAAATTTGTGTGCAGAAGATTAGCCAGAATGCTAGGGGTAATCATGGAGCCGCGCTTTCCTTTAAGCAAAAAGTCTCAAGCTTTAATTTCTAGACCTACAGTCTGCCCTTTTAAAGGTACTTATTTTAGAAATTTTAAACTGTTCGAACGGAAAACTTATACGAGTTTAACGCTGCTAAGAATGAAAAGAAATAACTGTTTCATTGCATACCAAAATAGCGACGGTGGCTTAGATTAAGGATAAATTATTTCTTTCTTAAACACGAACCCCCCCCCCCTCTTCAACCGAACCCCAGAATATTTTGCTATTGTTAAGAAACTGATAGTTGATGATTGCTTTACAACGGAGACCTAGCCTTCTTAAATCGACATCCCATAAAAATGGTTGTTTACACTAGAAATGATGGCACAGAAATAATTTCTGTCAATAATATTAATTCGCATCAGACTTCTGTTTGGGTTGGGGATGATATTTTTCTAAATGACATTGTTAAGATCATGAATAAACATAGACGTCTGAAAATGTAGATCATGATTTTCTGCGTCTATAACGACTTGCAGCTTACGACGTTATCCTTAACCCTGAGCATAAGCGTCTATAAGACTGCTTAAACATCTTAATATTAGACCGGACTGAAAAACGTACCTCTTGGAAAGAGGTAGAATTAAAACCTCTAAGTTGGTCTACAAGGGCAACAGATTTTAGGTGTCTTCTTTAACCCTGAACATAGGCGTCTTTAAGACGTCTTAAATATCTTAATGTTAGACCGGACTGAAGAACCTCTTGGAAAGAGGAAGAATGAAAATCTCAAAGTGGTCTACAAGAGCAACAGAATTTAGATGTCATCCTTAACCATGAAAATAGGCGTCCTTAAGACGTCTTAAACATCTTATCTTAGACCGGACTGAAGAAACTCTTCAAAAGAGGAAAAAAGTAGGACCTCTATGTTGGTCTACAAGAGCAACAGAATTTAGATGTCATCCTTAATCATGAAAATAGGCGTCTTTAAGACTTCTTTAAACATCTTATCTTAGACCGGACTGAAGAACCTCTTCGAAAGAGGAAAAAGTAGGACCTCTATGTTGGTCTACAAGGGCAACCGTTTTAAGATGTCATCTTTAATCCTGAACATAGGCGACTTTAAGACGTCTAAACATCTTAAAGGAAAGCGCGGCTCCATGATTACCCCTAGCATTCTGGCTAATCTTCTGCACACAAATTTTACCTTGCCAAAGGCAGGAACCAATCAGACCTAATGCACTAGTTCCCATTGGTTCCTGCCTTTGGTTTAACTAGCCTTCAGCAAGCTTAGTCACTGTGTAGCAGAAAAGCCATCTATAAGGGGCATCAACGGAGCCGCGCTTTCCTTTAATGTTAGACCGGACTGAAGAACCTCTTGGAAAGAGGAAGAATGTAGACCTCTAAGTTGGTCTATAAGGGCAACCGTTTTTAGATGTCATCTTTAACCCTGAACATGGGCGTCTTTAAGGCGACTAAACATCTTAATGTTAGACCGGACTGAAGAACCTCTTGGAAAGAGGAAGAATGAAGACCTCTAAGTTGGTCTACAAGGGCAACCGATTTTAGATGTCATCTTTAACACTGAACATAGGCGTCTTTAAAACGTCTAAACATCTTAATGTTAGACCGGACTGAAGAACCTCTTGGAAAGAGGAAGAATGAAGACCTCTAAGTTGGTCTATAAGGGCAACCGTTTTTAGATGTCATCTTTAACCCTGAACATGGGCGTCTTTAAGGCGTCTAAACATCTTAATGTTAGACCGGACTGAAGAACCTCTTGGAAAGAGGAAGAATGAAGACCTCTAAGTTGGTCTACAAGGGCAACCGATTTTAGATGTCATCTTTAACACTGAACATAGGCGTCTTTAAAACGTCTAAACATCTTAATGTTAGACCGGACTGAAGAACCTCTTGGAAAGAGGAAGAATGAAGACCTCTAAGTTGGTCTACAAGGGCAACCGATTTTAGATGTCATCTTTAACACTGAACATAGGCGTCTTTAAAACGTCTAAACATCTTAATGTTAGACCGGACTGAAGAACATCTTGGAAAGAGGAAGAATGAAGACCTCTAAGTTGGTCTACAAGGGCAACCGATTTTAGATGTCATCTTTAACACTGAACATAGGCGTCTTTAAAACGTCTAAACATCTTAATGTTAGACCGGACTGAAGAACCTCTTGGAAAGAGGAAGAATGAAGACCTCTAAGTTGGTCTATAAGGGCAATCGATTTTAGATGTCATCTTTAACCCTGAACATGGGCGTCTTTAAGACGTCTTAAGCATCTTAATGTTAGACTGGACTAAAGAACCTCTTGGAAAAAGGAAAAAGTAGGACCTCTATGTTGGTCTGTAATTTAGGGAATCCAGAATTGCTCTTGGCTAAGACCGTGCAAAGACGTATCATAAGCCTAAAATGGATCTTAAGTTAGACCATCTTAAAACTAAAGCTAAATAGAGGTCTTATAATAGCCTAAAATAAACCTTCGATCATCCCTATTTTTAACTTAGACTAATCAAGAACAAAATAAGACTTCTTTTAGTGTTTAAAGTGCAAGAATAGACCATGTTTAGACCGATTTATTTTCGTAAGGGTAATTTAAGTATGAAGGAGTTGTCTCTCTTAAATGAGACTAGGTTCATTGGAAAAATAAATTTAATTAGATTAATTATTGTAAATTTTAAAAGATTTCACCGTGAGGGGACGATACATACCCTTTTTTTACTACCTCTCCCATGTATTTCGGGTTTTTCAACTTTTTCTCCATTTTTCATTAAATTTAATTTGTTATGTTCAATTTTTCTTTTTAAATTTCTCAATGCATATTTTAGCCATATCGTAGTATACGATAGGCTCTTAGTTTGACCCGAGCCGTCCGTAGTAGTAGTAGTAGTAGTGGCCGGGGTTGTCGCTTCGTTATCGTCAGATTTTAGCTTAAAAGGAACTTTATATTACCACAACCCACCCATAGGGGTTACTGGGCCCGGTTAGAGATTTAATTTTAATTAAAATTTTTTCAGGTCAGATCCGGGAATCGAACCCGGGTCGCTGGCGTAGAAGACAGTCATTCTACCAATGATCCATAGAGACTTGATAGAAACCTCGAGTTTTTTATTATTTATTCTTATCTCTAAAATGTCGGGTTGATGTGGGGTGGGGTACCTCTTAATATGTGGGGTCGGAAACTTTTGAATTTTTATCTGTGGGGTCGGATACTTATGAATTTGAATGCTTGGGGTTTTTATATTTATTTTCTTTTTATGTATGTGCTAATTAAATAGATAACGATTTTCCCCGTTTCCTACCGCGCTCCTCATGTGTTTCGTTCTCGTTCGGTAGCTATCGTCATGTATGTTATGTTTGACTGGAACGTTTTGGCGGTTAATTCAAATGTGGGTTTAGATAGAGCTAACATAGTGTTAAATGAGCGTTATGCGTTTGATCATTTTAGCATTGCTAAAGGTAATTCGAGGGGATAATCACTAAAATGCGTAATCACTATAACTAAACTTTCTCTTTCAAAAGTTTCTGGGCATAAGTCCTTGTTAGAAATTTATAAGATGCGATAAGTGTGCATCGGCATAAGTCTATGTTGTAAACTCATCGAGGGGATTATTACTAAAACTATCTGTTCTTCGATTCGCCGGAATATTAGAATTACAGCATAAGTAAATTTATACGGTTATAATTTAATCACTGTTTAGAGTAGGGAATCGAGGGGCTATTCACTCTGATTTTATGCACGGTAAATCATTTAAGCATTGAAAAAGATAGCGCTATTCACTCATTAGGGTAAGGTATAGAGGGGTTATCCACTCATTAGGGTAGGGTATAGAGGGGCTATTCACTCGTACGATATGGCTACTATTACGAGCCCTTGGGCCGTCTTGTCAGTTTTAGCCGTTGAGTTCTTAAACCAAAATTTTATTTTTCACTAGTCTGGAAGCAATTTTGACCATTTTCCCGTCGCCAGTCCAGCAAAATATTTGGTTCTACTTTCTGTTCATATCGTCTGCTACGTTGTGGCAAATCGACGGCGGTAGTAAAAGCTATAAATCCTCCAACGCGTAAACCCCAAACAATCAAATGTGTCGAGGAAAATAACTAAAGTCTAACTAAAATGTCAGTTGAAAAACATTCCTCAACCCATAAAATGAGGCGGCTGAGAATGAATCCTGAATTTCGAAAGAAAGAGAATGAACGAAAACGGTTACTATACGCCGCTAAGAAAAAGGCTTTGATGAAGTTTGTAGCAATGAATACGACGAACCAGCAAATTTGCACTTCGAAAAATGCCAATGACGCGTCGAACAGTTTGCCTGAGGTTAAAATAGAAGATCGAGATGGTAGTCGGTCGAATTGCACTTGGAGAAGTGACACGTCAGCCTCATGTAGTTTGCCTGACGTTAAATTAGAAAATCAAGATACAACTCAATCAAATTGCACTTGGAGAAGTGATACTTCGAGTAAATTGCCGAATGTTACCTTACAAGATAAAGAGACTAATGAAAGCAATTGCACTTTGAGAAGTGAGACGTCCAATAGTTTGCCTGACGTTAATTCGCAAGGTCAAGATGCTAATCAGATACACGGTCGTAAGTCAAAGGGACAGCGTGACGCTGAACGTCGAAGAGAAAGACGGCGTAATAACCCTAATTATCGTGAAATGGAAAAGCTGCGTGACAACATGACTCGAAGAATACGTAGGGAGAAACGGCGCAGTGACCCTAGTTATTTTAATATGGAACAGCTGCATGACAACTTAAGTCGAAAACGGCGGCGACAAAATCAAATGTAACGAGAGAGAACAAGCTGCTGAAAGATTACGTTGTCAACGTTTGCATTTAAATATGTTAGGACTAGAGTCCAATTTTCCAGTACTCGCGAGTCCTCGAGTCCAATTTTCCAGTGCTCGCGAGTTCTCGAGTCTATTTTTCCAGTTCTAGCGAGTCCTCCAAAAACTCAAAAATTGTTAATCGAGTCCAATGCGAGTCCAAAAATTTTTACTGAGTCTTATGAGTCTAAATTAAAAATAGCCACTTATTTACTTACGATCGTGTAGCTTGCTTTAGTTGACCCCTCGCGAAGAAGAAATACACTTGCCCAACAAAAATAGTTACCCATTTAAGTACCCTACCATACTTAATCACTTTTTAATTTAAACTTCGTTATTTCCAATCAATCAAGGGTTTTATTTTAGGTTATTATTATTTTAGGTGCCTCTGACGTATTTCAAATAATTTTTACCCTCCCGCCGATGCCACTTTACATCCCCTTTAAACCATAAGTTTATAACTTCTAAACTTATGTTAAACTAAATAATCAAATTTAAAAATTCTGATTTAGCATGAGGCATCAAAATTTCCTATTTCCAAATGTGATTTGATAAATATTTTGATTTATTTTGGTTTACGCTCATGATAAAAATTACTTGTTGACGCGTTTCAGAGATGGCGCTGTATGTTACCTGAGAACGACTGAAATGTACTAGCTGAGCCATTGAAAGTAGTTATTTTGCTATTTCACTTAGATCTGGGACTAATTTAGTACTATAAATAGTAAAACCAATTAATTTTATGGACCCTTTAATTTTAGTACAATATTTCAAGTTCTATTATTTTCTATTTGTTGCTTTTTCCCCCCAACCAAAATTTTCAAATCAACTGTAAACTCAATTTGTTAAAAAAAAAAACAATTAATGTTCAGGAATTAATAATTTTGATCAAATTAAAGCATTAAAGCCGACAATTCGGTGGTTATTTTTTAAATTAAAATTTTAGTGTGAAAATAATTGAACGCGACGCTAGTAGCTAGAAAAAACATGGAGCTTAGTAATTTAAGAAACTTTTAGAGACGTTTTGATTTGTCGGATATTTAGAATAGAATATTGTAAAAGACATTGATAAAACGATAATAGATCATACGGAAAATTATAAAAGAAAACTAAAAAAAAAAAAAGCTATGCACATTTAGAATAGAATAGAATAGAATAGAATAGATTTTTAATGTGGATCAAAACAATACAGAGGTATCAGCTAGTTGAGCCACACGAGTCAAGTTTGCGAATGATAAAATAATTGAAATACAAAAAAAAAAAAAAAAAAAATCTGTAAGAGTCAAAGTCAAGTCGAGTCGAAGGATTATATTAAATTGTTATTAGGGACTGCGACTGACATGTAAAATGGTCATTTAAGACCTGATAAAATAATTTTATTATTTTGCAATTTTGTAATAGTATTGAGGTCATTTTGAAAGCCAAATTTGTTATAATTGTCCATCAGTCTATTAATAGTTCGTAAGGTTTTAGTTCTAATATAGAATAGGTTTCTACGTCTTGACCATAAGTTGGTTGTGTTTAAGTTTAGGCATTCTAAAAGCTCTGTACAAATTATCTTATAAGTGAATAGTCTATGTAAAAATTTTATATCGATTTTGACAAGGGTAACGCGGGCGGAGTTTAGACCCAGGGATGAAAGGTTATTGTAATAATCATCGGAGAGCTTATGATTGCTAAAACATTTGTATAGGTGAGTAAATTTGCGAAACACAGTCTCAATTTTACCGATATTAGTAGCACAAGTGTCGTTGTAGATCACTGAACCGTACGTTAAGACAGATTTGACTAGTGTGTTAAACAGAGTAAGAAAGCAGTGTTTCGAACGTAGTAAGCGTGTGATGCGATAGGAGGCGCCCAGTATCCTTTTTGCCTTGGCAACTGTTTGAGTGATATGCTCTTGATACAGTAACTTTCTGTCGAAGTGAACACCTAGGTCCTTGACAGTGTCGACGCGACTAAGTGGAACGCCGTCTATGGTGTAGTTAAAGGAAATTGGTGTGAGTTTTTTAGTGTAGGTCATAACAACGGTTTTTTCGGCGTTAATCGGAATATTATTTTTGGTACACCATGAATGGAGGGAATCTAGATCCTGTTGTAAGGAAGTGCAGTCGGATATAGTTCGAATGTTTTGTGCAAGTTTATGATCGTCGGCCAACTGAAGTACTTTGGCGTTCTTAACGCCAGATAGGATGTCATAAATGTATACGTTAAACAACAAGGGGCCCAGGGATGAACCCTGGGGAACTCCGCATTTGACACCGAAGTGAACGTTCGTCAACTCATTGTTACATTTGATGTAATTAACACGGTTGGATAAGTAATCCTTGCACCAGCGCAAGATGGAACCGGAAAGACCATGGTACTCCAATTTCTGGATAAGACGGGGGTGCGATACCCTGTCAAAGGCTTTTGATAGGTCTATATATACAGTGTCAACTTGGCCGCGGTTAGTGACCAAGGGATCAACATAGTTAACGAATGACATAAGGTTCGTTTCGACGGAGCGGCCTTTTACGAAACCGTGCTGGCTTTCGGGTATATGGGGTTTAAACCAATTGTAGAGATGACGTTCCATAGTGAAGTCAAAGACCATGGCGAGAGACGTCAGGACGGATATTGGTCGATAGTTCTTCGGGTCACCTTTGAAACCTTTCTTATGTATGGGTGATAATATGGCCGTTTTCCAGGCGGCTGGAAATACCCCAGAGGACAATGATAGATTGAAGATGAAGGAAAGTGGTTTGATTAGAAGGTCGCTGCAGCCTTTAAGTAGAAAATTGGGTATGCCGTCATACCCCGATGATGTGTTAGGTTTGAGTTTTTTAATGGATCGAGTAACGTCGTCATCGGTTATATGAAGTTTAAAGAAGTTATTCACTAGGGGATTGTCACTGATAGGTGTATCAGTTGTGCATGTGTCGATGGCGACGTTGGAAAAGATACTAGCGAATTCTTGCGCGATTAAATTGTTATCGGTAAGTGTCGTGTCGTTTTTAACTAACGTAATCGTTTGACGTTGATTTTTCCTTCGGCGGTTGACATATTCCCAAAATACCTTAGGGTTTCTACTGACAGAGCCCGATATGTGGTTAGTGTAAGTTGATTTGTCGCGATAGATTAGGCGTTTGGTTAAGGTACGTTGAAGTCGAAAGTTGATGGTCGCAGCGCTGCCAGGCGAGAGCTTCATTTTGCGGTGAAGATATTTTTTCTTTTTAAGAGCTTTAATGGTGTCTTCGGCAAACCAGTGTGGATAGGCCTGGGTGGTTTTATTACTCGGCACGCGAGAGGCTTTAATAGTTTTTTTGGGAACGGCATGGTCCAGAGCGGATAGTAATTTTTGTGTGAAAATATCGATGCAATCATTCACATCAGTACTGGAGTATAAGGAGAACCAGTCCAAAGAAGCGACGAACTGGTAAAGACTAAGATAGTCACCTTTTTTATAATCGTAGAATGTGCCAGGGGTTTTAAGAGCGTAATCGAGGTTGCCATAATATGTGATGCAGAATGCGGGATGATACGGATCTATATTGACTACAGGGCAGCAGCTTTCGACAGTTGTACTATAATTATTAACCAGACATAGATCTAGAAGATTACCCTGTACATTTTTTACATTATTAATTTGGAATAAGTTGAAATGATTTAAAAGGTCAATAAGGAATTCAGCCTTTTGTTTGGTATAGAAGGCGCAACGATTGACAGAAAACTGCGACCAGTCAACCTTGGCAACGTTAAAGTCGCCCAAAAATATTAAGTCGCCATCAAAAGACGATAGTTTAGACTTTAAAAATGTTGCTAATTGTTCGTATTTAATGACGGGTGTATTGGGGCTAGTGCTGTGCGAGTACTCGATAAGACTCGAGTACTCGATCGAGTATCGAGCCGAGTACTCGGCTCGATACTCGATAAGAGATTTTCTGAGACTCGAAAAAGTTTCGAGTATCAAGCCAAGGCTCGATAAATACTCGAACCTGCTTTTGGAAGGCCTTTAGCTCTGAAAATGGGGTGTAGTAGCTATAAAAAATTAAAAATCTACTAGAAAGTCACTCTTTATGGTTAACAGACGCAAGTCAGTGCTGATTGGGTAGTTTAGATCATAATGCCAGTGTAATGTAATGGGGTAGTAGCTCCTGGCTGGTTCAACAGTGGAAGTAAAAGTAGTGAAATACAGTTAAAGGCGCGTTGACTATTATTATTGTTCTTTTATTTTATTTATTTTTAAATTCAGCTTAGTAATTTTCGTTTGAGACTTTGCTCGAAGTATAACAATGGCTAGTGACTTCGGTGAGGAATGAGATTGCGAAGAACATGAAAATTAGGAATTAAGTTTGTTAAATTTAAAGGGAAGAAGACTAATACCGTCCGGGAATTATTTGAAGTAGTTGTCGATGATCAAAATTACACTAAATGTATATTATGAGAGCGATAAATTAACAGAAAGTGCTGAAATACTGCAAAATCAATTCCCAATTACTCGATAAATACTCGAAACAAATTTTCCAACTACTCGATACTCGATTCGAGTACTCGAGACTCGGCTCGATACTCGATAAGGGAAAATTTCAATACTCGAGACTCGACTCGAAACCAAAAATTCAAGGCTCGCACAGCCCTAATTGGGGCACAAGTATATGTTCCCCAGTAAAAGTTTACGATTATCAGGTAAGAAAAATTCGAGCCAAACAGCTTCGTAGTCTAATTCTAAGTCAGTCCTTCTAAGACACTTTAAGTCACGTGAAATCGCGATGAGTGCACCACCGCCGTGCGTGTCTCTGTCAGATCTATGTACGATATAGGTGTTGGGAAATAGTTCGGTATCGAAGTCACCGGGACTCAGGAATGTTTCGGTGAAACAGTAAATAGGAAAATTAAAGGAAATAACACTTTCAAAAATATCGTCGGCCTTTGTCTTTGTGCCTCGAGTATTTTGGTAAAATATTTTAAGTAAATCTATTTCGCAACTGCCCATTCATGCATTGGTAAAACGAATTTATTGGACAAATAAAGTAACGTTTTAATTTTGTCTTCCGCAATCGTCTATCGATGCAAAAAAAAATGGTTTGATCGAATGAAAAAGTGTTTCATTTCTACTTAAAAAAAACTGAAAATAGCGTGTATTAACTTGACTGTACAGAAAAACAAACTCAGTAAATAATTTTCTTTCACATTGTGTTTCATTTCATTTTGATGCATTTGTTTTCTTTTCTTACGCTTGGTTTTCACTGTTTGAAAGGAAAGCGTTGGCCAATAGGAATCAACGAATGCGTGACGTTATAAATAATTATTTTTGGTTATAGGCTTGGTTTTGGTTAACTTTCGACATGTTTTATTCGACGCCATTTTTTTAATTGAAGGCGTTTGTGTTGTATAGTTAACTAATTTGTTTGATTTAATCCTTATTTATATGATAAAAGCGAACGTTTTTACAAAGACCATGAAGTCTTCGAAAATCTATTGGTTTCTATTGGTGCATTTTCAACATAAACTTTAAGCCTTGGTCCACATCGATTAACTAACGCTAAGGATTGTTCACTAACAGTGTTTCCCATGTAATACTGTCGCCAACTACATGTTGCGAATCATTCCTTGATTCCCCTCTTCATTTCCTCAATTTTTTGGACCAAAACGGATGTAGATATAGCGCCATCTCTAGGCAACATAAATCGGTTTTGTGGATTTTAAAGATGGCGGCTTCTAATTTAGGCTGGATTTTAATTTTGACGTTATAGGACACGTGATATTTGGTCTAATTTTCATATAACTGCCTGTTAGGGAATGTAGCTACGGCTAGGAGGCGTTTGGAACACGCATGCTTTATCTTTTAGGGGGAGCAAACAATCCCTAGCGTTAGTTAATCCATGGTCTCCACGAGCCCGCGCTATTCATATTTCAAGTTTCACTACGGTTTGCTGCCGTTTTATATGCGGCATTGTTTTTACCGCATTCGTGAATTTTGTCGACTGTCACGAATCGTAACGCTGTCAATTATTAAAGCGTGCGGAATTTACCAATATTTAAATGTGTTCAAAAATGGACGCGTAGTTTTTCGAAAAGTGCGCCAAATTTGTAGTGCCGAACTTGCAGGGGTAACTAATAATGTATTTACTATCGAACCCTGTAGAACTTCTACCTGCAATACACCGGTGTACGAAACCTACAAATATTAGGAATGTAGAAGCTTGTGAGTTTGGATGTTTATTAAGCAATCCCGATTTAACGACTGAATGCAGGGTTCATATAACTTTTGGAAAACCGATTTCCCTGAGTTTTCCAGGTTTTTCCCATATATTTCCCTGAGTTTTCCAGGCTTTTTTTCCATACATTTCCTGGGTTTTTCCATAAACTTCCTTGAGTTTCCCAGGTCTTTTAATAATAATTAGTAATAACAGACGGAGTGGTTTTTTAGATTACCCCTTACTTCTCTCAGCCTGTGAAAATTCCACCAATTCCGTTACACCAATAGGGGTAAGTGGTTCGATTTAACAAACGCCACTAAACTAATGGCCGCGCAGAAATCCACGTTTTTAAGACTAATTAAACGCTAATCATTTTTTTAATATTTTTGCTTTTATACATAGAAAAAGGCCGTCCCTTTAAGGTATGATGTCATGTTACCTACTTTTCCTTTAAAAGATTTCACCTTGAGGGGGGCGAGATATTTTTACCCCCTCCCATTTTTCCGAGATAATGTACTTTCCTTCTAACTTCATTAGTTGATTTAAATATGAAGGAGTTGTCTCTCTTAAATGAAATTAGGTTCATTGGAAAGATAAATTTAATTCGATTAATTATTGTAAATTTATCATAAATTTCTCAATGCATTTTTCAGTTAAAGCCGTTGAGTTCTAAAACGAACATTTTTTTTCATTAGTCTGGAAGCAATTTTGACAATTTTACCGTCGCGAGTCCAGCAAAATATTTGGTTTCTTTTTTTTGTTCATATCGTCTGCTACGTTCTGGCAAATCGACGGCGGTAGTAAAAGCTATAAGCCTCAAACGCGTAAACCCCATTACCCCAAACAATCAAATGTGTCAACCGAGGAAAATAACTGAAATATAACTAAAATGTCAGTTGAAAACGATTCCCCAGCCCATAGAATGAGGCGGCTGAGAATGAATCCTGAATTTCGAAAGAAAGAGAATGAACGAAGACGGTTACTATACGCCGCTAAGAAAAACGCTTTGATGAAGTTTGTAGCAATGAATACGACGAACCAGCAAATTTGCACTTCGAAAAATGCCAATGACGCGTCGAACAGTTTGCCTGAGGTTAAAATAGAAGATCGAGATGGTAGTCACTCGAATTGCACTTGGAGAAGTGACACGTCAGCCTCATTTAGTTTGCCTGACGTTAAATTAGAAAATCAAGGTGCAACTCAATCAAATTGCACTTGGACAAGTGACAAGTCAGCCTCATTTAGTTTGCCTGACGTTAAACTAGAAAATCAAGATACAACTCAATCAAATTGCACTTGGAGAAGTGATACTTCGAGTAAATTGCCGAATGTTACCCTACAAGAAAAAGAGACTAATGAAAGAAATTGCACTTTGAGAAGTGGCACGTCAAATAGTTTGCCTGAAATTAAATTACAAGGTCAAGATACAAATCAATCTAATTGCACTTGGAGAAGTGACACTTCGATTATATTGCCATATGTTACCTTACAATATATAGAGACTAATGAAAGCAATTGCACTTTGAGAAGTGACGCGTCCAATAGTTTTGTTGTTATATGTGTGTGGTTTAGAGATTAAATAAACTCGTTCTCGACTTAGAAAAATATTTAATAAAAAGAAGATAGGGCTTTTACATCTACTTCGATGTGTTTACAAAAAGACTCTACTACGCAGTTAGGAGAAAAGAATTTACATCCTTTCTATACTATCTACGCGCCACCTAGTGACTACCATTGTTACTAAACGCTATGTCAATGTATAGGCAAAATACACATACCAATAATCTCCCCCACTTTGACATACCGTTTACTCTATATACAACTACATAATAAGAATAAACACAAAAAAATAGTTAACACAAACATATTTTAACGCAATCTAAGTAAACTGATAAGGTTTAAAAAGTTAATCTTATGTAATGCCTTGGTAAAGATGTCAGCAACATTCATTTTTGACTGCACATACTTCAGATTAAATAAACCATCTTCATAATGTTCTTTCACGAAATGATATTTTATGTCAATATGTTTTGATCGTTGTGTTTCCGCTGCATTCTTCGTATAAAATATCGCTGATTCGTTATCACAAAAAAAAGTTGGTTTTTCGATGTTTAAGTGAAATGCGGTTTTGAGTTCATTCAGAATAGGCGATAGCCATAAAAGTTCTTTGACTGCTTCTGTGAGTGCTATGTATTCTGCATGCATTGTTGATAGTGTGACTGTTTTTGTTTAACTGATCTCCAAGATATAGGAGATGATCCCAAGTAGCATATGTATCCTGATGTTGATACTCTTGAATCTGTGTCAGTTGCCCAATCACTGTCCGAGTAGAGGGTCAATGTTGGTCCTTTTTCTTTGTGATATCGTAATTTGTAGTCTTTGGTAGTTATGATATAACGAGTTAATTGACAAAGACGTTACCAGTGAGTATATCCAGGATTAGAACTGAATTGTGATAATGCTGTTATGGCATATGATATGTCTGGACGCGTCCTTTGCGCCAGAAATAAAAGTGATCCAATGAGTTCTCTATACGGATATTGTTTCATTTCTTCTTGTTCCTTTGATGAATCAACCGGGCATTCATTTCTTGATAGTTTTGCACTCGGAATTAAGGGTAATGATACCGGGATTTCACTGGTGATTTTGAATCTTTTGGCGATGTCTTCGATAAATTGACCTTGATGTAATGTTAAACCATCCGTTGTTTCTTCTACTTGAACTCCTAATAGTTTCTGAAGAGGGCCAAGAAACTTTACTTCATAGACTGTTGCTAATTGGTTATATAATTTTTGTATAATCTTGTCGTTTCTTGCAAATATCACGATATCATCAACGTAAACCAGTATTACTGCTTCCATTGGGATATAGTATACACAATTGGTTCCCTTGATTTTCTGATAACCAAATGTTTTAAAGGTTGTGTCCAGTTTATCAAACCATTTTCGTCCACTTTGAGGAAGCCCATATAGTGCCTTGTTTAATTTGAGGCAATGAGTCTGTGGATTGTCAAATTCAAATCCAGGAATGAATTTCATGTATACTTCGTGATCTAATTGTCCGTATAAGTAAGCATTTTTGATGTCAATGTGACAATGTTTCCAACCCAAAAGTACAATGAAAATGACCATAAATAGACGAATAAGTGAGAAGTGTATGACTGGTGCAAATGTGTCTTCAAAATCGAAGCCTGGTATTTGATCAAAACCTTGAGCGACTAATCGTGCTCTGTGACGTACAATTTGACCTGCTTGATTTTTCTTAATAGCAAAGACCCATCGACAGCCAGTAATTTTTGTGTTTTCGGGTTTAAGTACAGTTTCTGCAACATTTCTCTCCTTGATTGTTTGAACTTCTTCCTCCATTGCCTTAACCCAAAGGTCTTTTTGTGGAGAATTAATCGCTTCTGTATACGTCTTGGGAATGTTTATGTCAGCACATAAAGCTTCACAGAATTCTTCCGTTTCCTCATCTTCGTCATCATGTAGATACGTATTCATTGAAGCTTGTAAATCTTTCTTAGAGAAACTGAAAAGTTTGATGTCATGTGTCAGGTTGTTTTCTCGTAAATATTCTCTAACTTCTGGTGTAGAACGTAGTCGTTTTCCTTCCGGATTTCTATAATATATGTCCAATTGCCCTGCAGTTGCGCCAGATGCTCGCATAACCACTTCCTGTGACCAACCTGGAGGTAAAGACGGTTTATCTTGGTTAGGTATCTGGTCATCAACTGGTTGAGGTGTCTGATCATCATTGTCAATTGGTGGTTGGGGTGCTTCATTTATTGTATCCGTTGTAACAACTTGTTCTTCTTTGTCTTTATCTTCATCGTTAAACATATACCATTGAGTGCTTCTTAGGTTGTCATGGATTTGAACTTGAGGAAAGTTAGTCATTCCTAGAATGTTTTCATCGAATACTACGTGTTTCGTTTCTGTGACTTTCTTATCCTCTGGATTCCATACACGGTATCCTTGTGTTTGTGATGCATAGCCAATAAGAACACCCATTTTCGCCCGTTTATTGAACTTGTGTTTTCTTTGTTTCTTATGAATATGTACAAAAGCTAGGCATCCAATGCGTCTTAAGTGTCTTGCACTGGGTTTATTGCCAGTCCAGAGCTCTAATGGTACTTGATTTTTTAATTGAGAATGTTTCAGTCGATTCTTTAAATACGCAGCTGTATGAACAAGTTCTGCCCATAATGTATTTGGCAAGTTGGTTTCTTCCAAAATAGTTCTGACCATGTCAATCAGGGTTCTATTTATTCTTTCTGCAACGCCATTCATAGCGGGTGAATATACGTTGGTGCGCTCGTGTTTGATTCCATTTTGGTTACAATATTCTTCAAATTTGGAGGAACAGAACTCCATACCATTATCTGTACGAATTGTTTTAATACGTTCTCCGGTAGAGTTCTCCACTTGTTTCTTGAATAGTTCCAAACATTTGAGAACTTCGTCTTTTCTTGTCATGGTAAAAATTCGTGTATAACGGCTGTAGTCATCGATAAATGATACATAATACCTCGCTCCCCCTAATGATGTAATAGGAGCGGGACCCCAAACGTCTGAATGGATGAGTTCCAAAATTTTTGTGCTTCGAATTCCAGTAAGGCTTTTATGAGATTGCGCTGTGCTTTTACTGACTTTACACGGGTTACATGTCGTTAACTGTCCCTTAAAACATCTATTCCACGCAGCATCTCGTGTTGTCCCATGTATTTAAGATCCTGTTCATTTACATGTCCTAGACGTTGATGCCACAGTTCTATATTGTGACTGCTAGGTGCTTGTGTGGTTTGATGTGCTTCTGGTCCATTTTTGAAAATTTCTGTTTTTAGTATGTAAAAGTTATTGCGCAATTTAGCTTTAAAGGCAATTTGTCCTTGTGGTGGAGGAAAGTATGCAATGAACGTTTGTTTTTCCACTATTACTTTATAACCAGCAACATCCATCAGTCGTGTAGATATTAGGTTTTTCCCCATATTTGGTGTGTGCCATACTTCCTTAAGGCATAATTCAACAGTTTTGTTGTCATGTTCAACTCTAATCCATATGTTACCAAATCCTTGAGCTAGGGTTTTTCCTTCTCCAAGGTTGATTTCCTTTTCAACAGATGTGTAGGTGCTAAACCATTCTTTATGTCGGCAGAAATGGTGAGTAGCTCCAGAGTCGATAATCCATTCATTTAATGCTTCTTCTGTAGGATAACATGCAACTAAAAATGCTCCTCTCTCTGTTGGAGGTTTCTTCTTTACTTTCTGTTGATTTTTGTACTTATCATGTGGGCAATCCCTTTGCTTATGCCCTTTCTGTCCACATTGATGACAGGTTCCTTGAAAGGTTTTCTTTTCGTATTGTTTACTTTCACGTTTCCTTTCTTGGGGTTGTTTTTGGTACCTTGTTTGACTTGTGAAAGCGGTCACCGTATCCTTTTGTTTTTCTTTTTCTTCTTGTCGATTATACTCGGCAATTAATAAGTTTTTGATATTACTTGGAGTAAATTGAGTATCAGGTGCGTGATATAATCCTTGTACTATTACTTCATAAGATTCTGGTAAAGATCCTATCATTTGATAAGAAACTTCATCGTCATCTACCGATCGTCCAGCATCTTCTAACTGTCGACGTAGATCCATTATTTGTCCAATATAATTAGGAATGCCAACCTCGGGTGTATATTTCATTGAATAAAACTGTTGGCGCAAAACGGAAATTCTTGCTCTTGACTTCGGTTCAAATATGGTTTGAAGATGATTCCATATATCTTCAGCGTCATCAAAGCCTTCAAGAACATGCCTCATGTCTTCACTCAGACCCATGGCGATATATGAATAAGCCTTTGATTCCCTCAATGTGAATGACTGTTGATCGGCTGGTGTTGCTCCTATAGGTAAATTTTCGTCTCCAGTTACGATTCCCCAAACACCTCTCTCGCGAAGAACCATTTCCATTTCGAATTTCCATGTCCGATAATTTGTAGATGTTAACTTTGTTACTTGCCCCAGTGTGAAAAGAGAGCCTCCTTCCGCCATTCTTCTAAGCCTTTGACTTATACTTATGTTTGAGTTTATAATTCAAATAATTTAAATAAAATTATTAACTAAGTGTTAACCACGCTCTGCTACCATTGTTGTTATATGTGTGTGGTTTAGAGATTAAATAAACTCGTTCTCGACTTAGAAAAATATTTAATAAAAAGAAGATAGGGCTTTTACATCTACTTCGATGTGTTTACAAAAAGACTCTACTACGCAGTTAGGAGAAAAGAATTTACATCCTTTCTATACTATCTACGCGCCACCTAGTGACTACCATTGTTACTAAACGCTATGTCAATGTATAGGCAAAATACACATACCAATAAGTTTGCCTGACGTTAATTTACAAGGTCAAGCTGCTAATCAGATACACGCTCGTAAGTCAAAGGGACAGCGTGATGCTGAACGTCGAAGAGAAAGACGGCGTAATGACCCTAATTATCGTGAAATGGAAAAGCTGCGTGACAACATGACTCGAAGAATACGTAGGGAGAAACGGCGCAGTGACCCTAGTTATTTTAATATGGAACTGCTGCATGACAACTTAAGTCGAAAACGTCGGCGACAAAACCAAATGCAACGAGAGAGAACAAGCTGCTGAAAGATTACGTCGTCAACGTATGCATTTAAATATGTTAGAACTATAGGTTTGGGTGTCCAAGTGCGAGTCGTGGAAAACTGGACTCGCAGTCCTCGAGTCCAATTTTCCAGTACTCGCGAGTCCTCGAGTCCAATTTTCCAGTACTCGCGAGTCCTCGAGTCCAATTTTCCAGTACTCGCGAGACCACGAGTCCAATTTTCCAGTACTCGCGAGTCCTCGAGTCCAATTTTCCAGTACTCGCGAGTCCTCGAGTCCAATTTTCCAGTACTCGCGAGTCCTCGAGTCCAATTTTCCAGTACTCGCGAGTCCTCGAGTCCATTTTTCCAGTACTCGCGAGTTCTCGAGTCCAATTTTCCAGTACTCGCGAGTCCTCGAGTCCAATTTTCCAGTACTCGCGAGTCCTCGAGTCCAATTTTCCAGTACTCGCGAGTCCTCGAGTCCAATTTTCCAGTACTCGCGAGTCCTCGAGTCCATTTTTCCAGTACTCGCGAGTTCTCGAGTCCAATTTTCCAGTACTCGCGAGTCCTCGAGTCCAATTTTCCAGTACTCGCGAGTTCTCGAGTCCAATTTTCCAGTACTCCCAAGTTCTCGAGTCCACGTTTCCAGTTCTAGCGAGTCCTCCAAAAACTCAAAAATTGTTAATCGAGTCCAATGCGAGTCCAAAATTTTTTACTGAGTCCTATGAGTCTAAATTAAATAGTCACTTATTTACTTCCGATCGTGTAGCTTGCTTTAGTCAGAAATATATTATCTTACACGAAGTTCACTTCTTCCTACCTCGCGTCGGCCATCATCTATGAAGTATTTTTACAGGCTAGAAACGGGACCGTTCCTCCCGAACAGCGAGGCAGAGAAGTGAAAATAAAAACACTAGCGTCGCGTAGTGAGAAAAATGTGCGTAAAACCAGTTTTCTTACAATCGAATCATGGTTGTATCTTATGCAGCGGCTTCTCACTTGCTCGAAATACAGTTGAATCCCGCCGTTTCTAGGAAACGTCAGATTATCTTGGCTGTGGCCAATCGTCACAGTTCTCTCGAGAGAGGGAAAAATGGTCCCTTCGCGACTAGCGCGCGTCGGGAGGGGGAAATAATTCACGCCTCTTCACTATTGCAAATAGGGATGTCAACTTCCCAGAAAAAAACCGGTTTTCGGTTAACCGGTATATTTAAATGGCCGGTTTAACCGATTCAAAAAACTGGCCAAAAAAACCGGTTTTTCAAAAAACCGGTTTTTAACCGGTCGTTCATGATAAATGTTGAAAAATGCGATACTCCAACGTAAAATCAAAGACCAAATGTTAGTACCGAGTAGTTAGTACCAATAGGTGTTAACTAATGCCGTTTTCCATTGGCATTCTAGAATAGGCCAATGAAAAATTACTCGATAGTTGGAGTAATTTTCTTGGAGTGAGAACGAAAGTTCCATTAAAATTGCATTATACGCATCTATGTCTCCTTTGATATTGCTCCATGGTGGTAGATAGTTAGCAGCCAACCGAAGCTAAGTAATATTAAGTGACGAAAATGGAAAACTTTTAATTTTGAGAATTAATAAAAACCGATTCGGTTTTCGGTTTTTATTTTAAAAAACCGATTAAAACCGAAGAATTAAAAAACCGGGAAAAACCGGTGCTCCGGAATTGAAAAAACCGGTTTTTTTTCGGGTTTTCTCTTCATAGATGATGTCCACGGTACTAACCATTATTGAAGTGAACTTCGTGTAAGGTTATATATTTCTGCTTTAATTGATCCCTCGCGAATAAGAAATACACTTGCCCAACAAAAATAAGCCGCATTTACACGAGACACTTTGTAACCGTTTTCAACCGTTTTGGAAAGGCCTAACTTTTTTTGAAAAGTAATATTTGCATTTTGACGTGAAAGATCTCTGCTTTTAACAGCGTAATATTCCTTTTGTACTTTCTAAAACGGTTTCAAAGTGTCTCGTGTAAACGCGAGTCGGGACTATAGAGAGAAAAAAAAAAGAAGACTCGCATAGGGGAAAAATGGACTCGTCTAGTAGTGTTACCATAGAGACTATAAACCCCAAGGAGTGGCAGGTCCCCCGCTCTACAAGCGCAAATAATGATGTTGCTCTTAAATTGGTACACGAGAGCTTCCGGCCCGTTTAATTTTGCTTAGCGGAAGTCGCCTTGTACCAGGAAAAACCGGTTTAAGGGGCAACAAGTTGAGGCACTCCTGCCACTCCTTGGGGTTTAGTCTCTATGGTGTTACTAGCCTTGCGCTGGACTCGGAAGAACCTGCAAATTTCTATTAAAACAGGTTGCAACACGGGCCACTAGTTGCAAGTCCGAGTCCGAGGAGGACAAATAATGGATAAAACCTTTACCAAAAAGAAACCTTATAAACTTAGCACTTTAAACGCTACTGGAGGCGATAGTTCGATTTATTGTGACAGTTACCCAAATTCTAAACATTTTTAAATGATGAATATGGAAAAGATTTGAGGTGGAATTCATAAACGTCGGACGCAACGCAATTTAGTACAGGCAAAGGCAGGGCGTCGTGCGCAAAAGGCGGAAGTTTGCGCATGACGCCCTGCCTTTGCCTGTACTAAATTTCGTTGCGTCCGACGTTTATGAATTACACCTTTAGATGACAAACCCATTTGAGTCAAACCATAAGCATATCATACCACCCGTAAGCGTGAATCGGCGGGAAATTAGCCACAGGCATTGTCTAGGTAAAACTCGGGAGACAAGTCTTCCTGGTGGCACAAAAGGGAAACTTTATTCAAATCGCGCAAGGGATGCTACCGGAAGCTTGGGAATAAATACAAGGATTAATATATATCTTATTCTTACCTATTATAAGCTCTACCTCTATTAATACTTGTAATCATAACAAACATTGTCGTCTGCTAGTGGGGCTAAAACGTGGATTTTGAAGTTCGCGTAATAAAGGCATGCGGCAACCTACACGTTTATCTTTTGTACTTATCCTATTCATAAGAAACCTGTTGTATTGTCTACACTTATCACTAAGAGTTTTTCAAATTTTCTTTAAAAATTCGAGATAATTTGCTGTTCCTAATCTTAAACAAACAACGTAAGTCTTAAGAGCCCGTACTAATTACCGCTGCCATTTATTGCAGAAGCAGACGACTGCTTAGATTTCCGGGTTATTAGGTGGTAGGGAGAATCGGGAAGGAGAGAATTGCTTCGTTTTCCCTCTAGGTGGCGTAGAATCTCAAATTTCTCTCTGGCGCCCTTGTACAATGGTGATTACCCGTGGTCTTATTGTGAATTCACGCTTACGGGTGGTTTGATATGCTTATGGTCAAACGTACAATTTGTTCTATTTATCAACCATTTTAGATATATCGCTTCTTCCCAAAATAAAACACTTCAGCAAATATACTCTTGTCAGAATTATTTATTTGTAATAAACCATAAAATGCTTTAAATTCCCATTTTTTATATGAGGCTAATCTTCAGGGTCAGATTGTGAACTTCTGGTTAGTTGTAGGGCAAAATATCTTAAAAGATGAAATATGTCTTTGAAGTTAATCTGCAATTGAAGCCTAGTTACGTGTTAATCGGTTGAGTAGAACCAGAGTTATTAAACGTTTTCTCGATTTTGTCCGCCATTTTCCAATATGGCGGAAATTCCACCAATGGGATAGTGTGGGAGACCACACTACGTTAAAGAGTGCCCAAAAATCTATAAGGTCTGAAATTATCAGCTTTGTTTCAATTTTTTCTGGGTTAAAAGCTATTTTTAATGTACTGTATGTTCATCGCCAACAATTTCCAACAGTTTATCATGCCTATAAGTACACAAATATGGGTTACAAATGGGCATCTTCTGCAGGCTACTGTGACGTCAGAACTCGTATAGCGCTAAGATCCTAAGAGAGAAAATTTTGAAATTTCTGTCGTGGTGCAGCCACCAAGCGGTCGAGACGATTACTAAATTGGTCTCATGAAAAAAAATCATCCAATGGAATAAAGGAGATTTTTACGCTTCGTATAGGCAGGCATTGGGGGGGGGGCGAATTTTACTTAAGCAACCCCTAAAATCCCTCTCTCTCGTGAGATAGAAGCGGTTTCAGCCCTGATACATTCTAAAAGGGATAAAAGAAACGCTAGGCTAGGCAGTACAATTTTGTATTGAAGTTGAGGTGGTAAATGATACGGAGAGAGTATAGGGTTTCATTAAAGGGAGCCAGACAAACACCATTGCCATAGGAGTAGCAGCCATTTCTTTACTTAGAGGCATGATAAACTTATGGTAAAGCCTGTGCACTATCATCTTTAGATGCCTCTACACACCCGCGCGAATACTACACCGTCAGTTTTTGTGGCAGTGGGAACCCTAACCACTTTCCACACCTCGAAACAACCACATCATCTACCGCCTCTACCACCCCATCTAGGCTAATTTAATGGACTTCTGGTAAGGCTTAACGTGACCTTGTCGAGCTCCTGGTCCAATGGCAGCAGTGGATATGAGTGGACAATGAATTTTATCATCTTGAATGAACTGAGGTATGGGTCTCTGAATGGAATTTGCGTATTCGTAAACTGGTCTGTTGATGCTCTGTTGGTGTTGATTTTGTTGGTGGTGTTGGTTGTAACTTCCTTGAACTTGATCTACGTGTTGGATATGTTGAGGTTGCCGATGAGGGAAGTTGTTAATCGAGATGCCTTGTCCGGGTCGATGTGGTGGGTGTCCACCAGATTGAATGCCAACAATGTGATCGGGTAAGGGTCGTCGGAAAACGGGGCCGCCATGTTGTTGGTTTTGGTTGTGCTCTTGAACGGGGACGTACTCGTGTTGGAAATCGCTCTGAACATCAGATCCTTGATGTTGTTGGAAGCCGCCTTGTGGAAAACCTTGAGGGAATCCTTGTGGAACGCCTCCTTGGAAGCCATTAGGTAGGTTCTCAAACTCTCCAGACGGTGGGACCTTGCAGCACCTTCGGAGAAGACCGCAACTGTTGGATCCTCCAACGAAACGGGACATGACATCTCTAGCGTAAGCTGGTATTTCAGTCTAAGTATGTTCAAAGAATCATAAACATCTCTAAGTACAAGGTATTGAATAAACTTAAAAAAAAAAAAAGAAATTTAGCCGTTAAACTTACGTCATTAGCTGGAAAACTTCTTCTGGTAACATTAGACTTCCTAGCAGACCGTTCATCAATGTCTACAGCCGGACCATCACTTTCCTTGGCGGAATTGCTCAAATATCCATCCTTACACAATTAAAATGGTACACAAATGCAAGGCTCCTTCGAGTCGAAGAGTTCCTGTTGTTGCACGTGTCCGGTATTGGCTACTTCATAAATGCCATCTTGACCTTGATAGTATTGTCGTCCGTCCGATGAGGTTGACGGTGCTGGACCCTTAGCCCTCTGGTCTTGATAAACTGGTCTGGACACTGATGGAGACACCGATTGTACATTCGATTGCACATTCGACAATACACCGACGTACTTGACGTCACGTTGTGGCGGGTAACTGGCACCATTGATGTATTAACCTTGAGAACTTTGGTATCCGGGTGAGCTTTGAGACGAAACTACGGTTCTTGCAGGGTAATTGCTCGAGTCCTAAGTTTGAGGTTTGTAGTGTCCCTGAGAAGTAGACATTCTAGTTCCGTATGACTGATCAGACTGGTAGTTGGATCCGCTATTGACTGGTTTAAATGACGAAAAACTTGATGATAAAGTTTGGTATCCGTCCACTGGTTTTTGAACAACGGATGGTGCCGGAGCGGGGTAAGAAACAGTGGGTTTGTCATGAGACTACGGTTTGTATACAGGTTAAGGTTGGTAAGACGATGATTGTTGGTAAGAAGATGACTGTTGCCTCTCATCTACCAATTTTTAGGACGGTCTTTGAGGAATTGGTTGTGGGGGATAGGGTCCGGAGTGAGTTTGACTTTGACTTTGGTCTTCTAGTTTACGGTTTCCCCTGTAATCGTCGTCATCGTCGTCCAAAGTAACAATTGGAATGAAACCCTTGATGTTCAGTTTCTTCCCACTGTCGTTAACGATTCGACCTTGACGAGTTAGTCCGAAACTTCCGGCGCTTCTTCCGGTTATGTCGGAAGTTGAGTCGTAGGCATCGGCGTCAGTACCGTTAATCGGTACAGTATCGTTGCTGTTGATATGGGATAATTCGACTACGTCTGTCACTAGGGCTGTTGCATTGTCCGATAGAGTTGTGATGTCGGTAGTTGAGATTGGATCATCTGTGGTCGTTGGCGTAACTGTTATCGTGTCAGTCTTGTCGACACCATCTTTCCATTTCCAGTCGGAGGATTTTTCTGCATTTTAAAAATGAAAATATTAAAATCATAGATATGTTGGTACCATTTTGTTATAGTTTTAAAAACAGTCAATTGAGTCGAGAGTTTAAAACTTTATTTAAGGACGAGTCATCTCATAGCAATTCGTTCTAATTTTGTCTTGCGTTTAGTTTATATATGGTTTGTTTTAGGTGAAGTTGTTTTTTATCTTTTATGCTAGATTAGTTTTTTGTAGGCCTAACTTTTTTAGTGGGAGAGATCTTTATACAACTTTCTTATTTTTTTTTTTTTTTTTTTTACAAGTTCAATCGATTTACGTTCCTGATGATTCTTCCGGTACGCGTGGTTCGTTGATTTAGTGGTGGGGGTGTCGTAGCCGTGACGTTCCGTGAAGTTTGGTCTTCTTGATGCGGGGAAGTGGTTCTCTCATGATGGTTAGTGTTTTGTCGTGGAACTAGGTCGGCTTCCCTAGGTCGTGGCTGAGGTTGAAGAGGGACGTTCTGTAGTGTGATAGGTGTTCTCCGTCGGTTGTTATACGTGACGGCTGGACTGCCGGTGTTCAATGTCACCAGGTTTCAGCGCGTGATTGGAATGTTGTTTGGCTCTGTGAGGGGTGGTTGGTGGCTTGGTGTCCTTCCTTCCGCTCTTGGTTTTATGTGTTGTAGCGTTCGTCTTGTTGTCTTTAAGTTCTCAGTCTCGATTATGTACGACCGGGGTTCTGACGCCGTGGCAATTATTGTTCCCGGGAGCCAAGTACGTGGTCCGTTATTGTAATAGATCTTGTCCCCTTTTCGCATTGGTTCTGGTTCCTTCTTTAGTTGTGCTTGGTTTTGGACCATGTTTTTCTGTTTGGCAAGGAGCGATTCTTCGAACTTTGTCGTTGGATATGATGGTTGTAGCGCTTGGTTTGAGGTGTTGAGGTGCGTGCGAATCTTTCACCCCATAAGCATTTCTGTTGGAGTGAACCCGAGCTGGTGTATTGGAGTTGTTCTGAGCTCGAGTAGAATGTCGTACAGATTCTTCCCTTCCATTTTCGCTTTTATCATCAGGTTCTTTAAGGTTTGAATGTTGCGTTCGGCTAGTCCATTGGATTGAGGATAGTACGGGCTTGAGGTGGTGTGTTGTACTCCCCATTTTGCCATGAATGTCTTGAAGGTGTGTGATTGGTAGGGTGGCCGGTGGCCCGTTGTCGGATATCAGCTGTCGAGGTATACCATGTCTAGCGAAGTTGGAGGCCAGGAACTCTGTTACAGCTTCAGCGTTCGTGCTCGGTAGTTCTTGCGCTTCGATGTACTTGGAATAGTAGTCCACCAGTATCACGTAATTCTTAGAGTTTAGGTGGAAAAGATCTGTTGCTACTACCTCGAAAGGTAACGTTGGTATGGGATGGGGCGTCATTGGCAAGGAGATGTTCATCCTATCTCGAGATCGGCATACTGAGCACTGTGCGACGTAGTTGGTTATGTCGGATGTCATTTGTGGCCAAAAGACATGTAATTTAGCCTTAGCTATGCATGATGTTGCTCCTTGGTGTACCATGTGCAGCTGTTTCATTACGTCTGCGCGTTGTGATCTTGGGATGATGAGGGTGTTGCCTCGGTAGAGTAAGTCGTCCTCCTCGTAGATTTCTTCTTGATGGGGCCAGTATTGTTGGATTGCTATTGGTACCCTTTGCCTGTGTTTAGGCCAGCCATCGTGGATGTAGGATCTTAGGATTCTACATTCGGCGTCGTTTCTAGTGGCCGTGGTCATGGATGTAGTTTTTTCTTCAGACATCGCAGAGAGGGAATGTAGTGCAACGTATAGCCCGTTTAGGTAATCGGTATTGATGTCAGTTTCCGATCTCGGTGTGCGTGAGAGAGTGTCTGCTATATAGAGATGGGTGCAGGGACGTAGATTAGTTTTGGTGAGTAGTGCATTAGTTTCATGACTAAGCGCTGCAGTCGAGGTGACAGCAGGTGCATTGGCTTGTGTAGTATGGCTAGGAGCGGCTTGTGGTCTGTCTCCACAGTGAACTGGGCACCAATGATGTAGAATCGAAAGTGTTCGCACGCATAGACAATGGCCAGGAGTTCTTTCTCTATCTGGGCATAGTTTTGCTGAGTTGAGTTGAATGAGGAGGAGGCATACTCAATTGGGTGTGAAAATTGCAGTAGTACGGCGCCCACGCCTATCTGGCTTGCATCAACCGAAAGTACACATGGCTTGTCTGGGTTGAAGTAGGCTAGGACGGGAGCTGTTGTAATGGTGTGTTTGAGTTGTTCGAAGGCTAGGTCTAGGCTCTTCGTCCAATAGAAGGAAGTGTCCTTCTTGAGTAGTAGTCGTAGGGGCGCTGTTTTCTGCGAATGCTCTGGGATGAATCTTGTCACGTAATTGATCATCCCTAGGAAGCGTTGTAACGACTTCTTGTCTGTGGGAGCTGGAATAGCTGTGATCGCTTGAGCTCTTTCGTGGTCTATCGACACGCCTTGTTCGTTGACTGTATGACCCAGGTATCTTAGTTGAGTTTGGGCTAGCTGTACCTTTCTGGAACTGAAGTTCAGTCCCACAGCTCTAGCGCGATCCAGTATACGGATGAGATATTCGTTGTGCAATGGTAGTGTTGGGGCTGCCAGAAGAAAATCATCTGTTAATATGTGTAGGAACGGAAATTGGTGTGGTGGAAATAGGGACAGCATGAATTGTTGAAAGATCTCCGAGGCGGTCATGATGCCATACGGAAGACGGAGAAAGCGAAAGAGTCTCCACGGTGTTGCGAACGTGCAAAGGAATGAACTTTCGTCCGTGAGTTCCACTTGCCAGAAGGCGCATTTTGCATCAAAGACCGTGAAGATGGTGGAGCCATTGAGCTCGGCGAAGATTTCCTTCGTAGTCGGCATTGGAAATTTCTCTCGTTTTATGGCTGCGTTGAGTTTCCGTGGGTCGAGGCAGATGCGGAGGTCTTTGTTTGATTTTACCACCACCACCATAGGATGTACCCAGTCGGTATGTTCGGTTACGGGTGTTATTATTCCTTGTTGTACCATCCGTTGGAGTTCTTCATACACCGGCTTGCGTAGAGCTTGTGGTATTTTGCGGGCTCCCGTTTTCGAGGGATAGGCATTATGTTGTAGATTTATGTGGTGTTTGCCTGGGAGGCGACCTATGGTGTCGAAGACATCCGGGTAGTGAGCGAGTATTTCTGCCGGAGTTTGCTGTTGTGTGGCTTGTTGTCGTGGTGGCGAACTGCCTGTTGGCGGTACTGTGTTGGTACTGACGCTGGTAGTCTCGGTTGGAGCGTATGTCAGGATAGGAGAGGTTTCCGTGCGGTCTATTTGAGCTAGTTGGTGAGGCTGCGTGGGCGATTTGACGGTCCTTGTTGTAGGTGCTGAGTACAGGGTTCTTAATGATGGATAGGCTCGATGTATGTCAGTCGTAAGTCGCAATATGAACCCCAGTGCTGTGGCAGAGTGCGCGCCAAGGATTGGAATTGTGGTGTGTGGCGTGATGTAAAATTCACATATGGCGCTGGTGGTCGGTGATGTACAGAGCACATCTATAACACCAAGGACATCGACTTGGTGTCCGGAGTATGCCATCACCCGATGCTGGGGTGGTCGCAGAATTGGTTTGACTTTGAGCGAGTCGTAGATTTTGCAATGGCGTATGTTGACTTGTGATGTGGCTAAAAATTAAAAAGCGAGATAACGTTTCTGGCTAGTCAAAGACTTTTAACACGAAAGTGTTAACCCATTTCCCATTTTGTAGAATATTGTAAAAATCAGATGCCAAAAGGTTCATCATCCTTATGAAACTTTGTCTAAAGTAAATTGCCTTTTAGGCATAGATCAAAATATTGTAATAATGATATTTTAATTTTATGGGAACCTAATTTCGGGGCCCCTCTGATATTTACGGGTAGGCTGTAGCCTACCCAGCCTACCCCCTGGCGGCGCCACTGCCTCTTGTTATCATCAACAATATTCTTAGTTTGCCAGCATGATTGCTAACTTTTGTCCATAGTAAAGCACGAGAAGAGAATATGCCCAATAAGACGTAGAACTATGGCAATCTAGTTGCTGAAAGATAGGCACAGACTAGTCAAGGACAGTACCTCTCCGTACGTACGTCACTCGAAGAGGTAAATAGTGACATTTGCTTTTGTTAAAAATCATGAGTTCGTGAAATGGAGAAAATTTCAACATTTTAAATGAAAATGTGGGGACATTAGAGACGTCAAGCCTTTAACGAAGTGGACAGTGTTTTTTGTGTGTGTGTGTTTCTCAGCTTTCAAATGATTCTGGGACTGATGACGTCTCATGTCAATCTTATTTTGTGGCGAATAGAAATCCATTTCAATGACGTTCTGGGACCGAATCGAATACAGTAGCGAATGGGCAGGAAAGTTTTGTCCATAAAACGCATTGGTCAGTGGGCGGGGGTAAAAATTTGTCCCGGGCTGCTAGGTGGCAAAATTCTCAGGGTACGATCATTTTGGGCCTTCCAATACAGGTCACACACTCCTAGACGTCGTCTGACACACGGTCCTGGGAAATTTCGCCTTGGACTGGTTTATATGGTGCAATACAGTACTGCAGTACTGTTTGCAGGGGGACATAACTGACAGCAATTTGAATTTTGGGATGGTTTCAATTTTTATAATCCCAGTTTTGACAATTTAACAAGGGCAAAAACCATTTTGCAATACTCCGTGTGGTTTCCGATGTGCTAAGGTGTACAGCACACAACATCGATCTAAGGCGATACAGTAGCTCGCATACATAAAAAATTACAAGCAGTGCTTAATAAACTAAAGAAATGTATAAATAATTCAATACTCGCAGAATACAGTGACCACGACACTATAAGGTGCCATTTCTAGTTATGCATACATTTTTTCTCTTTCCGTAAATCATAGAAAATCATAACAATCATAAATAAACCCTGAAGTACCAAAAAGTACTAAATCCATCAACTAACTGGTCTATTGAAGGTTTTCCGATGTCTATGGTATTTCGAAAGCAGCCTCACCGCGAATAATCGTCTCCCAGTGCGGGAAGATTTTCTATACAAGCATGTGAATACGAAAACTGCTTCTATAATAGTAAAACTGGTGGGTCAGGGACAATATATACTCATACGGGACTAGAAAAACAATGCGAAATTCTTTATTATAAGTATGAGTTTAAAAATAATTCTACACTTCTACAAGCATTTATAAGATACGCTTCGAAATTCCTTTTAGAACCCAATCTTTATACTCAACACTAAAACCATCCTCACGCCACGATTTTTGAACTATGAAAGCTGTCACTTTTACAAGTCCCCTTAACGATAGAATTATCCATGAAATCGCGTACAATGCCTATTCCCGTGCACTACTCTATATAACTGACTAAATCACTAAATAACTGGTTATCAGCTCATACCTCCTTTGGGTTTTACATAAACACACGGAGTAAGAAACGTTAAATGAGAAGTTGGTAAAAAATATTATACTATATTGTTGGAAAACAAGTTGGAAAAAAAAAATTTACCTCTCCGAGTCAAGAGGACTACTACTAGTACTAACTAACTTTCGTTTTTTCTGGTGGAATCATAGATATATATACGGGTCTAGATACCCTACTGAATCGGGGAAAATACGGAGATGACAGCTAGCAGTCGACGCGATTTTCCCGGGGGAAGATACCTAGTGCGCCATCTATCGCTGAACTTTGAAAGGTAAAAAAATTGGATAAATAACTTTTGCCAGCGAGCGTGCTGATGCTTTGCAATAACAGCTGATATTTAAAGAGATTTAAGCGAATGTTTGTTCAAAGTAAAACTATTTCCTAATCTGAAAGGGAGGTCCTCTTATTCTGTTCGTAAGTAAATCATTTTGTAAATAAAAACCTGTTGCTTTAGGGCCCTGCGAAGCTTCCAAATTCGACGTCTTCGAACCTCAAATCGAATAGCGGTTATTTTCCGAGAACAAAACCAAATCAAATAATAAGGTGAACAGTGTGTCGAATCTCGAATTCGAATAATAATAAATAGAAACAATAAGAAATGTCGAATCAAATTTTATTTTGGTTCTAAACGGCATATCGCAAGCGAATTCATCGTATAGTGAGTCGAATACTATGGGATTCGATAAATGTTTTCAAATAAATCGAATAGGCAGGTCTCAATGATGCACAGGACGCTACGCGGCAAGTATAGGGAGACGGCAATTCCAAGGGACGGAAAGAACCTCAGATGTCATGTCTTTCTGGGGGGAGATTGGTACGCGCACATACTGTTAGTTCCTCAAAAGGGGAACGAAACCGAGGTAACACTGGAAGCCGAAAACGTTGCGAAATCACATCTGCCGTCTTATTATACAATGTATTTGATACGGAAATGGTTAGATCTGAGTTTTTCTATCTTGAAGACTCTCAATGTGCCAATGCTGTGCTTGACGGTGTTTATACTTATCCGCAATGAATGGCATACCAAAATTCATAGCACTGAAAACGTAGAATGAAGTTTGAACATTGACCCCACAATGTTAGAAAGGTTTCAAGCGCCAATCGCAAGCCAACGTTTAATGTAACTAAGATATTGAAAGTGGTTTTTTAATTTAACGCATGGAAACTGTCATAGAATTAAAAAAAGGAGGGATATATTGGGGGCGTCGCCCATATTTGTGTTTTTACCTCTCCGAGTGACGTATGTCACGGAGAGGTATTACACCGGCCGTGTCTGTCTGTGTGTCTGTCTGTGTGTCTGTCTGTCAGACCCCACGTGACCGCGTTCGCAGTTTACAAATCGGAGCAAACAAATACCCTATCTCCGGAACGCGTTCGCGGTTCACGGAAATGTGGCCATTCATCTACCAACACCAGTCTTTACTAACTGGCTTCTAAGGACCATAATCTGCTAGTCTTTGTCCAACTCCACATGGACACTCATCGTTTGGTTTCAAGATATACGCGGCGATCGGCTAGGGTTACGAGAAACGTCTAGCCTCCCAATGGCAGGGCTTCCGCCATCGGTTCACGCGAATGCGTTTTTATCGTTTGGTTTTCAGATATACGCGGCGAGCGGCTAGGGTTACGAGAAACGTCTAGCCTCCCAATGGCAGGGCTTCCACCATCGGTTCACGCGAATGCGTTTTTATCGTTTGGTTTTCAGATATACGCGGCGAGCGGCTAGGGTTACGAGAAACGTCTAGCCTCCCAATGGCAGGGCTTCCACCACCGGTTCACGCGAATGCGTTTTTATCTATTATTATAATGGAAACGAATCGTATATATACCCCAAAATTTGAAGAAAGCGGGCAAGAGGGGTACCCTTCACTTTAAACGTCAATATTAGCAAAGTTTCGAAAGATAATAGGAACAACTTTATTTTAAACGATTTAACTATTTTTAAAGTTATTTACTGGCGATTAAAATAATTTAAAATAATTATATTTATTTAAATATTAAAGATAAACCGAAGTACCGAAGTCGTTAAATCATTGCCTCCTATATCTATCAAGGCCCGTGCATTGCGTTATATTTCCTACATTGCCTCCTGTATCTATCAAGGCCCAGGCATTGTGATATATTTCCTTCATTGCCTCCTATATCCAACAAGGCCCGTGCGTTGTGATATATTTCCTTCATTGCCTCCTATATCTATCGAGGCCCGTGCATTGCGATATATTTTTGAGAACAACAACCAAAATGGGAAGCTCCTCTCAGAACCATAATAATTTGCTTTCTCTGTTATATGAAATGAAAATATGGATAATATTTTCGGCAATTCGATTTGAATGGCTCTTTCTGATGTATCATTCTCTCAGCACTGTTCATAATGGACAGGAACGTAGAGATTCGAGACACTAGGAATTACGATAGTGTTTCAAATCCTCTGTAATGAGGGCTTAAAGGCTTGGAGTGAGTCGAAAGATAAATACACATCCAATTTTTTAGTTGTACCATGCGTACCACAATATTGGCAGGCGTTTATTGAAGGATGCTTGGGTACTAGTACAGACTGTTACGTCTACCAAGTTTCCTAGCATCCAACAATAAATAGGATTCATAAAAGCCAGTGTTACGCGCATGTCATGGGTCAAGTCGTTAAATATATCGACGCAGTTAAATATCTGATGGCATTATTTTACCCACTTTCTCATTGCGTTTCGAGAGGAAGTTCAACTTTGGCACGGACGACAGATGGCGCTCTTAACCTTCTACCCCCAAAAATCGCTGTTGTCTGCTCGTTTTCCCCTTCCGCGTTTTTTCGTTATAAACTTAACTGTTAAGATAAAATTTCATATTTCCTAAGACAGATAAGCTTCTACTCCTTTCATCTTACTCCCAGTTAGATTTAACCTTGTTAAAACATAATCAGATGAATTTGAGTTACAATGTCGTAAAATCCTGTGCATACAGTTACCTAGGAGTGATAGAGACATTTTTTACGATGCCTAGAGATGATTAACTTAAGCGAAATTGTTTCACGTTTGAATAAAAAACCGCAGTGGGTTTATAGTACTCCTTGTTTGTGTAAAAAAGACATGTGTAAGCTATTTGTAGATGAGATATTGTTTTACATGTTTTTAATGAGGCTAAAACGTCCACTATTGTGTCTAAAAAAGTGTTGGCAATGTATATTTTTTAAATATGACGGAATTGCGGTTGATATGATAGCGCCCTATTTGCGAAAAAAACCTTTTTTTAAACAGTTGAATCACTCTTTGATAGAATTTCAAGAGAAGAAGTTAAACGTTAAATTCGCTCGATTAATTTTGTTCGCAAAATAATATATTTAAGCGCTACGTATTACTGAAGGAGATTGATTTTGCCAATTTTTGTGAGTATTTAACTGTTTAATAATTATTTTGGTTAAGTGGGAGCCTAGCTTATGTGTGATTGGGTTGTGGCTTCCATGTTTTGGGGACATTTGCTTTTTGTGTGGCGAGGGATGATTCAGCTTTGATATGGACAAATGTTACAAATCATACTGGTAGACTAAGAATACGGTTGAGGTATAGCGAGAGAGTAGAGTTTCCACAGCAATTGAGAGATATTGAAAAGGCTTGAACAATTGACTATTTTAAAATTGAATTCCTGCACTTGCAAAGAATTAAAAAAAGCGATAGATGCATATATTTAGGTTGTTTAAAGGGTCATCTCCACTCGGAGAGGTAATATTTTGGCTTTCCCAACTTGTTTAAGCTTCAATTAACCGAAACCATTGAAGTTTGTTTCATTTGCTTATCAGTAATACCATTAGAAAATACTACTGGAGTGTAAGCAAGTATTGAAAGTTTCCGTCACTATATCGTTTAACGTCTGCAATAGTCAAAATAATAGGTGGTCAACGATTATGTCATCTGCCAAAGCATACTTTGATGAACGAAGCGATGGTTTTTGGTGTAAATTGTGTTTGCAAATGTTGTCAGTGCAACCGAGTCGAACCACATCCCACTTATGGACACATTTGCAACGAAAACATAAAGCTCAATACGAACAAGCTAAAGAAATTAATTCCCAAAAGCAACAGGCAAAGCGAGCATTGACTTCATACGCCGCTGGATCGGAACCATCTACAAGCAAAAAATCAAGACGCGAGTCGAAATCAGTAAGTGACTTAACCAAGGATAGATATGACAAAGCAGTATTATATTTCGTGGTGGCTGACGCTAGACCTTTAGAAACGGCAGCGGGAGTAGGTTTTAAACACTTGTGCTCGGAATTCACTGATGGCCGGTATTGCCCTCCGCACCCAACAACACTTTCCCGTAGGCTGGATGATATGAAGGATCACCTTGAAGTTAAATTGCGATCAACTCTTAAGTCAGATATTAATACTTCTCGAATCTCCGTTACTTTCGATCACTGGAAAGGTGATAACGGAAGTAACTTCTTGGCTTTAACCGTGCACTACATAAGTGAGACGAACTGGAACCTCTTTTCCCGGTGTTTATCTGTTATAAACCTGGAAGATCGTAATGCCGATCACACAGCCGCTACAACGGAAGACATAATAAAGAATCAGTTGGAGTATTTTGGAATTGAACTACCCATGGTTCTGTTTGCTACCACCGATACTACAAATACGATGCCGTGTACTGCTCGCCGTCTTGGTATGAAATGGCACGGTTGTTCCGCACATGTATTACAACTTGCCATAAACGCTGCATTAGACGCTCAAATTATGGTAAAGCATTTAATTAAAGGAGCGCATCGAATTGGTGGATTCTTCCATTCTTCAACAGTTGGTCAGAGTGCTTTGACAAAACATCAAATGGATTCAGGACTAAGCGATTCAAGGCCACCGCTCGACGTTATAACGCGGTTCAACAGCACATTTAAGCTGTTAGACTGGCTGCACAAAAATGAGGTGGCTGTGTCCTTAGCACTAATCGAATGTCAAGCAAAGAAAAGGTGCTTTAAAGGTCCACCCGCCTCTCTTTCCAAACAGTTGAAAGATACCTTAGATGCTTCTCTCCCGATCCTCAAAATCATAGCTGAAGCAACCACAATGTTGAGCGCCGATTCACATGTCAGCGTTAGTCTCATCATTCCTTGTATTTCAGTTCTAAAAGAAGAGGTACTGAAAGCACCATCGCGGGGTATACAGTCATTCAAGGACGAGCTTTTAAAGCAACTCAACTCAAGATTTGACCTATCTATGGACTATTTATTGGTGTCTACGTTTCTGGTTCCACGATTTAAAAAGGTCTTATTTGATGATACCCAAACCAAAGAAATTAAACGTTATTTGGAAAATGTTATCCTAAATCTCAACGGCACTAGTAACGACGAGGCCTTACCTGACCACATTGCAACGCGAGATACTCTCCAAGATAACACGTCTGACGATTCAAGAACCTTAAGCCACGGATCGTTAAGTGGGGGTAGTTTACTGGATTGTATTTTCCAAAAGGTTAATCTAAATCATCAAAGCGTATCGTCAAATGAAAAAACAGCATCTCACCAACTGAATGACGAAATATTTGCTTATTCAAGAGAGCCGATAATGGATCGTAATGGTGACCCTTTGCTTTACTGGGGGCTTAAATGCAGTATTTATCCACTGCTGGCCAAAGCCGCTCGCGATATTCTTTCTATTCAAGCTACCAACTGCGCATCAGAAAGAGTTAATTCCGTCGGTTCTCAAGTACTGACCGATTCTCGCCATTCGCTCTCTAATCACAACGCTGAAACGCTAATCTGGGCCAAAAAGAACAAAGACTTGATGTTCTCATAGTAATAATATTGTAATTTGTTATTCATCAGAAATGTATTAATACCATTTGTAAAAGCCGAATCAAGGGCCAATAAAATGATTTATGTGTACTTGTATATTTATTAATAGAACCCAGTTTAAATCAAGTAATTCGTCCATATACTATGTGATATATTTATTAATAGAACCCAGTTTAAGTCAAGTAATTCGTCCATATACTATGTGATATATTTATTAATAGAACCCAGTTTAAGTCAAGTAATTCCTCCATATACTATGTGATAGAGAGTCAGGCATTCACAGTAAAACGTGCATTTCAACTTTGAAGCGCTGTACAAGTAATGCCTTTGAGTGTTTAGTCACTAAAGCGTAGTACTTTGAGGATTGGTTTTCACCGTTCGCGACTTGGTGTAGTTTCATTTGTAATTTAATGTATTTTATGGACTCATATTCGCCATTTAGCACTCAAATTATCAAGCCCTCAAATACGTACCAGTATTAATCGAAAGTATCTGAGGGGTACCACAAACCAAAATGCCTATTTAATATAATATTCGATTGTGTTGGTCCCTTTTCATTGCACTTTCGAATCGAATCGAAGATTCGTAGAAATGCTACAAATTCCAAACCCTGAAACATAGATTCGACCCCACATTGCTAAGGTGATTTGATCCGAGATTCGAAACGATAATCGAATGGTAAATGATTCGTAAATCTCTTATTATCCTCGAATCGAACATATATATTCCAAATATTATTCGTAAATTTACCGAATCGCGAATATTCGCAGGCCCCTATGTTGCTTCAAACCAAAATAGTTGATTTTTTTGTCGAAGGCTTAAAATCATTGTTCTAGTGAATCAAGCCTTCTTCATCTTAGTTTGTTATATTTATTTAATTAGACTAGTTAACAAGGTTATGTAGTTTTTATTGCCCTTGAAATAAAACCAGTTTTGAAAGTTTGTGTCTAATAGCCTGTCCTTTCAACTGAAGATTCTTATCTTTCGCCAGTTTGAACATTCTGACTTTGGTGTATAGCCGTATGACTTGCTTTATTAGTGCAATGCGATGGTTCTGAATGCCCATTTCAGCATCAAACATGTGCTCATAGAGATCAACGAAAATATCTAAGCCAACAATATTTTTGAGGACAGCAATTTCAATGGCCAAAGATATTTTGTCACACTTCATTGATACAGTCACATTTTGGCGAATGCATGATTCCGTAAGTTGACAAATTTGGAGAACACTCTTCGATGGATTGCGCAATCCACCATTATTTTTCATCCGGGTGAATCTAAAGTGTTTGTCATAAGCGTAGTTATGCTCATTGGGTGCTTCCTCAAGGACTGCTAAGCAAGTCCCGCATTTAACTACTTTGTACAGCTTTGAAACAACAAATCCAGAAATGTAATAAACTGCATTTTCTAAAAATATTGACGAGTTTTGTTGTTCAATATAGAAATCTGTAATTTCAGCATCTTCTCGCTGTTCAATTTGCGAAGGTGTCAATCTTTGTGATTCCGCTTCTTCATCAAACTCGGGATAGCGACGGATGTTACACAAATTGAGAATTTCCTTTTCATCCAGAGGTGTAGCGTTTCCAGTTAAGGTTGGAGATAGACGGCTAGCGAGTGATCTCCTGTAGGCACCTTCAAATTGCTTGGTGGTAGGGTTGTTATTCCAACCGCCTTTCCCGCGCATTGTATTAAAGGGGCTAACCGGCGCTGTTGGGGTGAAGTCCGCCCTTAGTTCAGGGGGAAAACACCCAGCTCTTTAGCCATAAGAAATGGCGCCACTGTCGCGGTGGGCGGGTAAGCAATATGGTAACTAACAGTTTGACCCCCCCTTCACCCCAACAGCTCCGGCCAGCCCCTTTAAAATATAATTCAAGGTGGTCCTGGCAGAGCTTGTAAGTAAGCAAATAGCTTTAAAAATGAAAAATATGTTATTAATCCTTCGGAGAGTTGCCCAGTTGTTTCAGATTCAAACCTCAACTGTGGATCTGGTGACATTAGATATTTCTTTGAAATTTCCAAAATGCTGGTAATAGAAAGGGCTAAACCTAAAGGACCAGTTTTTCTTTTTCCCTCAACTTGTCGTGTTCCTTCATCATCCTCTAAGTGCAATAGAAGCTCTTTGGTTTTTTCCAGAAAGAGTTGGATTTCTTCAAATTTATTTGGCCTTATTGGAGCTTTGTAGCCTTTACCATTAGGTGATCTTGAATTTAAGATGTCAAAAGCCCCAGATTTACTTGAGAGGTTAGTTTTAAATGAAGCAGAGTTAAAACATTTTTTGAATACCTATCGAGTGTCTCTATGAAATGAATTGTAGGTTTACATCCATGAAAAATCTCATTCCCAGTGTCTTCCAAAAACTGCAAAGATTTTGCGACAGAACTACTTAAAACTTGCACCGCCAACTTCACTTTCATCTTCTGGGATTTCCAATAAACATGAAATTTCGTAAGTTTGTTTGCTAGAGTTAAACCCTCCTTATCTTGCATTTTATGTAGTTTTGTGATGTACGTAATCCCAACAAATAACCTAATAAACATTAATATTTTATAACTCTGCTTTGTGTTTTACTATAACCATAAGTCTATTATGTAAGGTCCCCATAAGTATGAGTCCCCAATTAGGTCCTATACCACCGGCATTGTACTTGTATCAACATTTTGAAAATTTGATGGGTACGATAAAAGCGCCATCTATAATTCCTAGGCTGTTTGCTTATACCGGAAGTTAGGATAGGACTTTCAACTTTTTCACCAATTGGGGAATGGCGGCTGGTACCGTTTAGTGGTCGCCGCCATTTTTAAACCTGCCTACGATTCATTCTTTAAGACTAAGACATCTAGGAGGAAGGAACTCGTTCGAGTTCCATCCTCCTAGAAGACATGCCCAATACGAAATTAGATTACGTCAGCTCCGCTTTGTGGTTCCTCCAGAGTCCGACAGGGGGCGATGAAATTTCCTTACCTGCTTCCTTTATTAGGGACATTTGCTAATGACTTAAATTAACTTTGTTTCTGACTTATGGGGACCTTACACAATAGACTTATGGTATAACCTTTAAGGCATTTGTTTTACCTCACTTGTGAGGCCGTTGATAATCATTTCAAAATCAGACCATAGATTGCGCAAGAGTTTGTACATATGAACAACGTCCAGGACTAGATAAACCTTTTCTGAAGTATTTGCAGGATTTGGGAAACTGGGATCGAGATCATCCGGATCCAAGTTCGCTCCTAACATTTTGGCCGTCGTAAGGTTGCTACTTAATCCGGCACATACCAGTGCGATACATTTCACACCGGTGTTGTGAATGTGACACAAACATTCCATGACTAAGTTTGTTAAGAGCCATCCTGGGGTGCCATGTACAAAAAAATATCCAAGAGGAATTTTCCACGCACCGTTAACCGCAACCAACATGAAAACCAGAGCGGAAGAAGCCACTGTTTGTTCCTCGTGAGTGTTATCCGAAACCTTTCCATAATTGACGAATCCAGTAAATTTATCACCACACCATTCCACGTGTTTCCTAATTGACATTTCATCCATATCAAGAACTGCTAACATTGGAAAAGGACTCTTTTCAGCTTCACCACGAAGAAATTCAAAACTCTCACTTGTGAAGCCGGGTGATGAATCGATCTTCGCTGACCATTCTCTTATGGTATTTTCGTGGGGCAAACAGAAATGCTTTCTTAGGAAATCATAGGCTTTTGGTGAGTAGAAGTGGAGAGTTAAAGCAAACTGCTTAATTGTTTCGGAGTATGGCTGTTTCTTTTTGTTATTCACTCCAAGCTCACTTAGTTCTTGAAATAACGCTTTGGATGTAGAGGAAAAATTTTCGTTGATGGTGACTATATGTTCCTGAAGTAACAAGTTTTGATCGCGCATCTCCTTCAGCAACTCTCGCAAATTTGTAAGTTTTTTCTCTCTTCTAGCGAGTTTTTCTGAGGTGTTTCTCATTTTTTTACGCAAAGACTCATTTTTCCCTTCTAGATTAGATATTCTCCTTTTTAAGGAATTCACTAAAGTCTCTGGATCCTTTGCGTGATAAGTATGATCGAGCTACGTCCATTTCACAAAAGATGACATACATTCTTATTGCAGGCTAAACAGTACAACCAAACCTTACCAAAATGTCCCCAACATCACCCGATGGGTTTGGAGATGTACTCTCTTTCGGGATAAGGCACTTGGAATGCAAGGGCCTTTCATCCAATGTCACTTCATTTAGTACTTCAATCTAAGAATTCACCGATTACCGATTTCCGTTTTTGCCGTTGCATAAGTGGAACAGTTTTACTAATTATACCGGAAAGGTTCTTATATCCGTGTCCGAATTACAACTAGTATTTATTGCTGGTCACTGATCCGAATTGTCACGCGTAGATAAATCCACCGATTTATTTTTATCGCGAATGGGTTCTTGTCCTTATCGCCATCCGCCCCTATACTCCCACTTGCACCGTAACATTTCTGCAATAAACATTTCATTTGTAAGCGCGTAAACTCGAGTTGAAGACTGTTTTCTACGTTGTTTTGACCTATGCGAAATGACCCGTGATCAAAATTCAAATGCAAAATGTCACGTTCAACGCTTGGTAAGTTCTAAAGTAAACATTTTGTTTTTCAATTCGTTTTTAAGAGCACGAGTTATTGTTTAATTAGATTAAAAACCTTGATGGGTATAGCGTTTTTTGAAAGGTAGTGTTTGCCATTCTTTACTTCAATTTCTTTTTCCAAAAAATGCTCGCTACAAATAAATGAATTCAAAGTCGGGCAGAAGTTTTCTCTTTTAAGAGCCTCAATCCATTTTTGAAGCAAGTCGGCGTTTGAGTGGGGAGGCGTAGCGGTTAGCACTTTCGCCTCGCAGCAAGAGGATCCCGGGTTCGATCCCGGACTGTGGCACCGGGTGAAAATCTGGGAACAAATCCTTCTGCGTAGAGTTTGCAAGTTCTCTCCCCGCTTGTTAAAAGGAGTTTTCCTCCGCGGTGAACAACTTTGAATTATACTGTAGTAAGTAAGAAAAGGGACTAGAAGTAAAGCGCTCTCGCATTGGTAATAGATCCTGACACTAATGAACAAATTTGAGGTTTTAAGGCCTAATGTCTAAAAGAAAACAATTTAAAAGTTACTGAAAGACTTAAAAGTATATTTTTAGATGATTTTACTACAGTCGAACCACATTAAAGTAAAATAAAAAGTATATTTTTAGATGATTTTACTACAGTCGAACCACATTAAAGTATAATAAAATACTAGATTTTTAAAATCGCATTATCTACAATCGCTAAATTTCATGTATAAATAGTTGAAATGTTTTTTTTAAATACACACTACTCTATAAAAAAAAATGAATATTAAAATTTTTGAAATATCCTCTTTCATCAGTGGAAATCGGGTGACCCCCATAATCCCCCTGGACATAATCCCCCCGGACAAAATCCCCCGTCCAAATGGGCATAAGACAAAATCCCCCCAAACTGGAGACAAAATCCCCCGCTTACGGAACGAAATCCCCAGCTTGGAGACGAACCCTTCAGAAACTTAGAATGGTAACAAACAGAAAAATAAAAGAATATTTAAAACTAATTTGCAGATTTCGATTCCCATATTTATCTTTTGCATGTCACATTCGAATTTACGTTATCCCTTTATGTTCCGCAGGATCTAGGTTAGGTTAGGTTAGGTTAGGTTAGGTTAGGTTAGGTTTGGTTAGGTTTGGTTAGGTTAGGTTAGGTTTGGTTAGGTTTGGTTTGGTTTGGTTTGGTTTGGTTTGGTTAGGTTTCGGTGGCTAACGGTACTATAAAACCGGCTGGCTTCTTATGAGTGCTTTAAATCATAACGTTTACTTTACAAATTTAGTTGGTAGAAACCTGAATTTTGGAAATAAGTTAAAACAAAATCAGTAGTTTACTTCTTTTGGTTTAGTAACATTGTTTGCAATACCTTTGACTCTTGTGAATTATACTTTTGCATTATTATCAAAGGTAATCTTTGGATTTGGGCTTCCATTTACCTTTACTTCTAAGTGCCTATTATCTGGGGGGATTTTCAATAAAATGATCCTTTTGTTAGGATTTTGTTGAACAGTTTTCCTTTTGGGGGATTTTGTCCTGGACATTTTCTCTGGGAGGATTTTGTACAAACACGTCTAAAATCGGGGGGAAAAAGTCTTGGCAAATCCAAAATAGGGGGATTTTGTCCGGGGGGATTATGTACGAGACCCGTCTCGAGGTAGGCGATGGCGATCCCGATGATCCCGGTGGATGCATACATACGCCGCTGAGCCGTTGCCGCCGGCGCGCATGCGCTAAACCATCTCGGTTCGTGCCACGCTGTATTCCGCTTGCCGCTCGTGAGCCTTGACGAGAATAGTATATTTTTCTATTTTCGCCGAAGGTCACGGAACCACCTTAGTGTTATTCTTGTAATCAATCAGGAAGGTTTATGCTATATACATATGTAGTATAGCTTAAGTAATATATAAACAACTATTTCAATTAATAATATAAAAAATATTCTTGGAATATAAAAATGAAACGGATCGTTATAGCTACAAAACTACTAAAGGCATCGAAATTACGAAAAATATATCCATATATTACTTATAAATTATGATAAAAGTAAATATTAAGGTTTTGCAGTATTTCATTACACAAGGCGAAATGCTAACGCGATGCACGTGCACTAGTGCGGAGCCTACGTTAATCAAGGCCCGCGCATGCTAGCTTTCGAGGATTTATTGTTGGCATTTTAGTTCGCCGCTTGTCGCCGCTCGGTGCGCTCTTAAGATTACGGTTTTAAAATTAAAATCTGCTTTTCGCGGGTGATTGCAAGATTTACTCCCATTTAACCCAAACCGTTTCTCCCAATTCCCATATCTCCCAATCCCATTTGACCCAAAACTATGTCTTTTCCCCCAATTTCTTTTCTCCCAATTCAGCATAAAACATATGTTAATAAATTCAAAGAGATTTTTTTTGTTTTATTAACAATGATATGTTTTACATATTCAGTTTAGTTTGAATTTCCATTTTATGATTTCTAGATATTCAAATGGAGTTTTTTCTCCCCGCATCCAGTTCCCTTTTTAGTTGTTTTATTCTTTCCTCCTGAATCTTGTATTTTCTGTTTGGTGGTCGAACAGGTTACCCCCTATTTCACCCAATTTAAAACACCCAATTCCCATTAACCCAAACATCATTCAACCCAATTCCCAGTTCTCCTATTCCAATTAAACCAATATTGCATACCCAAAAAGACTCAAATAGAGTAGAATTTGATCGTTTTATTTATTTTTTTCATTTCATAAGGGATACACTTACTTGAAGTGTATAACCGCTCCAAAGAGAAAGAGACGTCCTCCTAACCAAACCAAACCTAACCTAACCTAACGTAACAGTAATGTTTTGGAAAAGGCATATTATTTGAAAAGTCAATGAAGCTAAACGTCAAAATTTTGGAAAAGGCGTAACATTGTTAAATGATTTATAAAATATTACTAACCTAACTTAACCAAACCAAACCTTACCTAACATAACATAACAGTAGTGTTTTGGAAAAGGCATATTATTTGAGAAGTCAATGAAGCTAAACATCAATATTTTGGAAAAGGCGTACCATAGTTAAATGATTTATAAAATATTACTAACCTAACCAACCCAAACCTAACCTAACATAACAGTAATGTTTTGGAAAAGGCATATTATTTGAGAAGTCAATGAAATTAAACATTAATATTTTGGAAAAGGCGTACCATAGTTAAATGATTTATAAAACACGAACTTTCTCGTGGATCTAGCAGAAAAATATAATACATTTAGAATAACACTTCACATTAATTGGTAGGAAAATCATTTAACCTAACCTAACCTATCCTAACCTAACCTAACCAAAGCAAACCAAACCTAAACTAACCAAACCAAACCAAACCAAACCTAACCAAACCAAACCTAACCAAACCTAACCAAACCTAACCAAACCTAACCAAACCAAACCAACCAAACCTAACCTAACCAAACCAAACCTAACCAAACCTAACCAAACCTAACCTAACCTAACCTAACCTGAACCTAACCAAACCAAACCAAACCTAACCTAACCTAACCTAACCAAACCTAACCTAACCTAACCTAACCTAACATAACCAAACCAAACCAAACCTAACCTAACCTAACCTAACCAAACCTAACCTAACCTAACCTGAACCAAACCAAACCAAACCTAACCTGAACCTAACCAAACCTAACCTAACCTGAACCTAACCTAACCTAACCTAACCAAACCTAACCAAACCTAACCTGAACCTAACCTAACCTAACCGGAACCTAACCTAACCTATTCGCATTAAAAATAATCCAAGTCGTTTTCAAACCAACCCGGCCTTTGCAGCATAAAATATTAGACGAAACCGTTCGATTGGGAGAAATGAGAATTGAATGGTTTGGGATAAAAATTCCGATTGGGAAATATAAGATTGGGAGAACTGGGAATCGGAAAGTTTGGGATAAAAATGTATTTTGGGAAACACAGAATTGGGAGAAATGGGACCATACCGATTGGAACACGTATCGCAATAAGATCATGTCTCGTACGGTGCTGGGGAGATAGGAGGGAGAGAACAAACAGCAGACGCGTAAACCGCCTAAAGCCTCATTTCCTTCCCTGCTTACCCACACACTGAAACCTGATTAATCGCATCCTTGGCGCGGAACTAAGGACCCAATTTGCATTAAAGCCCCGTTTTCATGAGAGCAAGATTAGAAGCGTTTTGCGAGAGCGAGAGCGTGTTTCCAAACAGCGATATCGCTTCCTCGCTTGTACTTTCTAGTTTTCATGAAAGTGACTTTTTTATAAGCACGTGATTGCGAGCGCGATTTTCAAACATATTACCTAAGCCTAAATAAAATAGCGGTTCGTCGTAATTTAAAGACTCTACATCTGAAAAAGAATCTTTTGCTTTTGCAAATTTTGTCGAGTTTAAACAAAAATAAAAAGCGTACCTATTCAAAAAAGAGATGGTGGGTTCACCCAGTGTGGCGAAGCAGAAAATCTGAGGGACATTACGAAACGTTGGTAAGTTGTATCTCAAGTTTCAACACAGAAGAAAATTATATGGTGTTCAAAGTTTCGATAAAAGGCTTAAAATATTAAATATTCGGAAGCTTCGCCTATTCCATTTTTATGGAGAAATTAAATTATAACGAAGAGGGTGTGAGCAATATTTTTCAAATTGTTTGCATGATACGGGATATAGCGTAGGCAGAGCTGCACTGAAATGGCTCTAGGGATGGTTTAATATATTGCTTATTTGTTTTATAAGCATTAATTTCTAAAACCCACTACTGGGAATTATTTTTTACTAAAGAAGGGGACTTTAAAAAGTGGTCACGGTGACTACTGACCCCCCAGGCATTTAATAAATAAACTGGTCAAAGCAATTTTTAAACTGGTCAAAGCAATTTTTAAACTGGTCATTTGCCCAGTGCCACCGCCTTATTTCTCACCCTGGTTTACAGACTTGGATAATTTAAATAATAGTGATGCTTCTTGATCTTTACTCTTTATGATAGTGGCAGTATGTTGTAGAAAAAGAGCTTCTACTTGAAGGACTTATCTTTATTTTATTATTAAAATTAAAGTATTATTAAAATTTCAGAAGCTCCGCGGCCGTTACAGTAACTGTTTCTAGAGCAGTTAATTCAACATTCCCTTTGAGGTATACAGGGTTTTATCATTTGTTAATCCAGTGGTTAATCTCAGTAAAATGCTACTAATTGTGAAGGTGTGTGGTATAATTCCTGAAACTCAACCAATGTTCGTAAACCTTTACAATTAAACGAGCTTTTAAAAGTATTTTTCGCATATTGAAAAGAGAGCCATTGAAATGGCGCGAAATTTAGAATTTTTGGGGCAAAATAGGGGTTGTTCCGTAAGAATCAAACAATTTATTTTGTTGAAACTTGTATAATAAATTGAACCAACAATAGTAAAAGAAGATTAACCTTTAATTTCAACTAAGCAGCAGTAGTTAGTCTGGTTTCCTAGCAAAATGCCAACCTATTCCAACCAGGAGTAATTGGAGGATGTTTATTTTGGGTGAAGGTCTTGGTAACGTTCAACTAGCGGCAGTGTTTTATGCCGAACGGTTTCCGCACCGACGACATCAGGTGCAAAAGGCGATTACTTTCGTGATTTCAGTAGTGAAAGATCGTGAACATAGAGCAGACTGTATAGTCTGTAATGAACCAATCTCATGCTAGTAGTAGAGCGGTGGAACAAGAAGTTGCACTAAGCCATTCTATTGTTCGTGCCAGTTTACAAGGGCATTACTACCGGCATTATCATACCCCCTTCATCAAGCCTTAGCGGCCGAGGATTACCTAAGACGGCAATTACATTAGTCTTACCATGCGTCATGAGTTTAGTGCTTGCAAATGTATTGAAAGACAAAGACAGTCGTCTGGAAGAGTGGCTCCATCACAATGGTAGACACATCGAATATTTACGTTGAGGTATTTACCAGACAGTTTAGAGGTTGTAATTTAAGGCCCAAGTTCTAAGACTAATCGTAGGACTGTGCTTTAAAATATTTTGTTGCATTCAGGCATATTCTCCAGTATTCTTTTTAGTACCTTGTCCTTCGTTGTCACTTTCATACAATAAAACATGAATTCCAAACATTTACATTCCATACCCTGTATAATTTAGCATGACGTCACCCGTGCACATGTTTTGTGGAGTAAAAGAAACTCATTTATACACCATTTTAAGTCCATATTTACACCATTGCAAACCACTATTTACCGCATTTCAAGTCAATATTTACCCCATTTTAAGTCTATATTAACCCTATTTACACTATTTCAAATCTCAATTTACACCATTTCAAACTCTATTTATCCCGTTTAAAGTCCCTATTTAGACCGTTTCAAGCCCCTATTTACAACACTTTTCAAATCCCTATTTATCCCATTTCTAGCCCCTATTTACCCCGGTTTGAAGTCCATATTTACCCGCATTTCAAGTCCATATTTACCCCCCATTTCAAGTCCATATTTACCCCCATTTCAAGTCCATATTTACCCCCATTTCAAGTCCATATTTACCCCCATTTCAAGTCCATATTTACCCCCATTTTTCATGTCCCAATCTTAAACCCCTATTAATCTCATATCAAACCCCTGTTCACCCCATTTCTGGACCATACGCCTGATTTACAGGAATATTTATAGTCGTGTTCCGTGGGACTTCACTACCTTTCCTATTGTGTATGTAGTATGTACACGTTGAAGGCTTTCTTATGCTATCAAGCCTGAATGAACACGATTATAAGTTAATGCCGTTAAAATTATCCAAATGAACTCTTTTTGGCAACAACTAATGGAGGCAGATTGGTTTTAATAATGAGCATGTTTTACTTTTTAAAACATCACTTTAAAACCTTTTTTAAAAGACATGCTTTCAATTATTGCTTATTGGAAAATATTTCATGGCATAAGAATTTTATTTTCATTTTAAAAACCGAGATTAATATTAGGTCATTGCTAATCAACGCGGGCCTTTTCCAAAAAAATCGTTTATTTTTCATGGTCCCTCAACAAAAAACGTTGAAAATATTGCTTGTTTTATAGGTAAGGCCATAAGTTTATCATGCCTCTTAAGAACACAAACAGGGGTTACAACTGGGCATCTTCCGCAGGCTACTGTGACGTCAGAACTCGTATAGCGTTTAGATCCGAAGAGACAAAATTTTGAAATTTCTGTCGCGGTGCAGCCACCAAGCGGTCGAGACGATTACTAAATTGGTCTCATGAAAAAAAAAATCATCCAATGGAAAAAAGGAGATTTTTACGTTTCGTATAGGCAGGCGTTGGGGGGTGGGGAACGAATTTTACTTAAGCAACCCCAAAATCCCTCTCTCTCTCTCTCGTGAGATAGAGGCGGTTTCAGTCCTGAAACATTCTAAAAGGAATAAAAGAAACGCTAGGCTAGGCGGTACAATTTTGTATTGAAGTTGAGGTGATAAATGATACGGAGAGAGTATAGGGTTTCATGAAAGGGAGCCAGACAAACACTATTGCCATAGGAGTAGCAGCCATTTCTCTACTTAGAGGCATGATAAACTTATGCTACTGTGTATACTACGATGTGGCTAAAAAGTTCAATAATAACAAACGTTTTATCGTTGACAGCGTTTAAAAATAAAAATATTTGCTTTTAATAATATGTGGTTTTTCATAGGCACTATATTACGTTAAAAAATTATTTTTGGGAACTCATTCTATGTTCAAACTTCGTTACAGTGTTACGTAATAGACTTAAAAATAAAAATGAGCGAATCGCTTTATAACGGTGCATTTCTGCGATTTAAAAATATTTCATTCTTGTAAACTATAAATTTTGCTTAATGTTTTACAAAATAGATGGGATTATTGCTCATTTTACATAACCACTCAATCTTTATAAATTAATCAGATGTTAACGGGTAGTAGATTGAATTATAATTTAAGCCAAGATGTTTGTCCCTTTAGACCAAACTCAAAACCGCGAAATTGCGGTAGTTTTCAGACGAATGGGAATTCGGTCGTAAGGCAGGAAACATAGAGACTATAAACCCCAAGGAGTGGCAGGAGTGCCTCAACTTGTTGCCCTTAATATAGGCGGCGTTGCTGGTACAGGACGACTTCCGCTAAGCAAAATTAAACGGGCCGGAAGCTCTCATGTACCAACTTAAGAGCAATATCATTATTTGCGCTTGTAGAGCGGGGGACCTGCCACTCCTTGGGGTTTATAGTCTCTATGCAGGCAAGCGGTTAATTACCATAGTAAAATTAACCTGAAATGGGTCAATAGGACCTTAAAACGGGGTAAATAGGGTCTTAAAGTGGTGAAAAAGGGTCTTTAATTGGGTAAACAGGGACTTTAAATGGTGTACTAACAGGTTGGTTTCACACCATGAACGTGGTGCTAAATATGGAAAAAAATAAATATTTAACAACTATTTCACTTCGCTTGGTTTAAGGGGGAAGTCTAGTGTTTTGAAGAAATAAAGGCAAATTTTCTTGAACTAAATACAAGATAACTAAATAAGATAGAACATCGCGGTTTGTTTTAAAAATAAATTTAATGTCTATTGTAGCGATTGATATAGTTTTGAGAATTTTTTAAGTATAATTTGTAGTCGTTAATTTTAATTTAAAATAGAGAACTCCCTGAACTGGAATCTCCAGTTCTAAACACTCGAATTGCAAAATTCCAATTGTCAGCGGTCCGTACCGAGGCTTTGTAGCGAATGATTTGCTTTCGTGACTCTAGCTTAAATAGATTTAAATTAAATGCGAAATTTGTAATCCGAAGCCAGCTTTTCAGGTTTTCTAAAGATGGCGCCACTATGTATGAGTTGGCTTTTGCTATAAACCTCATCTCAACCCTGGGCGAGTTCTAAGCCTTCCTGTCAATCATTCGTCCACGCCTGTATAACCCCATGCTCCCCAAATTTTACCGTCATATTATCTTTCTCTACACAGTCCTTCTATTGAATGGTGGGAGGGGGTATGAGGGAAGATTTTTTTTTGAATAGGCTTTTCTTGTGTATCCTTTCTCGAAGGTGGGCAAATTTTGTAGCTATTCATATATGGTTTGGGGCCACTTGGGCTCTGGGAATGATAGGATATCTCATGTGTTACAGCCATAATTTTAATTAGGCTCTCACTATAGTGTTCTAAGTATTGCAACGCCAATAAGTTTCTTTTTAGTTGTAATAATGATCATGTAATTTTTAGACAATAGTTACTTATTGTAATATTAAAAATTTTGAAAACGGGAATTTGAAAAATTAGCAATTATGGGTAGGAAAAAAGTATTCGTCCTCTATGCAGGAAGCCTCTATCACGAAAGAACCGTTTTAAACAAATTAGGAAAAATTGATTATCCGAAAGGTAAGAATGTTTAGATACCAAACTTTTAACATAATTTTATTGGTATGAATAGTGTTAATTAGGACCAGTTTAATAATTCCAACATGAGGGGTCGCTGGTCCCGAGGACCACTTACAAAATTCACCTTATTTCCAACCCTGGTAAGAATGTAGAACCCCCGCTGTAACATCCTTCATGCTCTGTAGTTCATCCCATCAGTAAGATTCACTGAAGTCTCAACCTAGACTCTCACTCTTATCTCTTTGAAAGTAATGTACTCTCCTCCAGTGGCAAAAAATTCTTTTCGGGAATTAACCGACACGGCTTGCTTAGTGCGCGGACCTCTATAGATACCAACTATCTCTCAAACCCCCCCCACCCCCATTTTCTTTATCCTGTTAGGGATTAACCTTCCCTGCTTTTTCTAGGAAGGGTTCGACAGTTTTAGATATAGTTTCGCCTGCACTAGCAGCTTAGACTGTCCCAATGAAGTTTATTTAGGCATGATTTTTTCGCACCTGACAGTCTACCGTTCGCCTCCACCCAAACCCCCCCTCTCAAGAGACGATTTTCAGAGCCATCTATATTTTCGATTAGGCAAAACAAAAATGTATAGTGCTGCCTCTAGTGGCGTATCTGCGTACTTCAAATCGCTAGACTTCCCCCTTAATAATGTGACATAGGTAGCGTACTTTGTCCCTACTTTAACGGCTTTAAAAAAGGAATGAGCCCCACCATTTTACAAAAGTATATAATATACGTAACATTTCGATAATAATAAAATTATAGCCATAAACAAAGATTTAGCGTTTCCTATCAGTTTTATATAAATTCTTACCAGTCAGGGATAATATGAACGTTTCTATTTTCCAGTAAGGAGGAACCGTCACTGTGAAAAAGGAACTGCATGTCCATTCGACTGGACAATCTTCAGCAGACGACATCACATTCACACTCTATAGATCAAATTATTCGCAGAAGGAGTGCCATCATAATTTGCTACGGCTTCTTAAAGACTCACCTACTAAATTGGTCCGTGAGTTTTATTTGAGACATTTTTTTTTTTTTTGCTCCGTGTGGGATGACGAGCTAGGGTTTACAATAAACCTTACAGCTCCAGGTAATAGTAGGTGGACATGAAGGGAGGAGGGTGAGGGACTAAATACTAAATTTTGAGGAATTTTCTTAGTCCTAGTTTAAAAGCAGGTAAGGGGGGGGGGCAAAACCAGATCAGAGGGGAGAGAGTTCCAGATGGGAATAACCCGCCGAAAAAAGGAGTGCTTCATGGGGTCTTTACAGGATGAGGGTAGGAAAAGTTTACGCCTATGCCCTCGGGTATTGTGATTTGCTGGAGGAGGATACCTAAAAAAAATTTTATCGTCACGGGAAAGAATACGAAATAAGCTAACTAGATCTAGGTAAGTACGTCGGGATGCGAGAGGCGACCAATTTAGAGCAGATAATCGCGCCCCACGTGGTAATTTACGAAGATGAAGGGGGATTTTTGAGGCCCTGGCCTGTATTTTATTTAATAAATTTATATCAGCAACGCGATATGGATTCCATATTTGATGTATGATTAAAACATTCTTCCGCGCACTTGCATATTCACACTGATCACATTTGAAGGGTTTTTCGCCTTTGTGATTGCATTGATGTGCGATCAAAACGTTCTTCCACGCACTTGCATATTCACACTGATCACATTAGAAAGGTTTTTCACCACTGTGAATGCGTTGATGCGCGATTAAATTAACCTTATGCCTGCAGGCATATTCACACTGATCACATTTGAAAGGTTTTTCGCCACTGTGAATGCGCTGATGTCTGATAAAATCACTCTTACGCGTACTTGCGTATTCACACTGATCACATTTGAAGGGTTTTTTACGACTGTGAATGCTTTGATGTGTGATCAAATCGCTCTTCCACGCACTTGCATATTCACACTGATCACATTTGAATGGTTTTTCACCACTGTGAATGCGTTGATGTGTGATCAAAGCATTCTTCCGCACACTTGCATATTCACACTGATCACATTTGAATGATTTTTCACCACTGTGAATGCGTTGATGTGTGATCAAATCACTCTTACGCGCACTTGCGTATTCACACTGATCACATTTGAAGGGTTTTTTACCACTGTGAATGCTTTGATGTGTGATCAATTCACTCTTCCACGCACTTGCATGTTCACACTGATCACATTTGAAGGGTTTTTCGCCACTGTGAATGCGCTGATGTCTGATAAAATCACCCTTACGCATACTTGCGTATTCACACTGATCACATTTGAAGGGTTTTTCACCACTGTGAATACGTTGATGAGTGATCAAATGACCCTTACGCGTACATGCGTAGTTACACTGATCACATTTGAATGGTTTTTCGCCACTGTGAATGCGTTTATGTCTTATAAAATGACTCTTGTTCGTGCTGGCAAAGTCACACTGACCACATTTGGAGCGTTTTCCTTTGTTACCCTTTATAAAGTGACGTAGATCTCTTTTAAATTCAGTAGAATGTTTGAATCGAATGGAACGTTTCTTCTTGATCTTTCCTACAAAAACATATAAAAGAAAAATAAAAACGCCATATATCCTTTCCAATTTTGTATCAAAACAAGTTGGGAAAACCAAAATATTACCTCTCCGAGCCTACTTACAAACCTATTTACCCAATATGGAAATGTTTCTTTTTTTATGAACAAATACTGAAGTTAATTTTATGAAATATTAAAGAGGTATACAAAAAGCATAGCGAACATACTGTAAATCAGACGACATTTTACATCCAATAAGGATATACTTGTACACATTAAAATCATCCAATGGGGGAAAACGGGAAATGAAGAGATAAAACTTTGCAGGGATACTACCTTTACGTGTTTGTAAAGGCCCAATTTTCTACTCCTCAACTGTATACCCTCTATGTTCAAAGCCAGATTCACAACAGGGTTGCCGTGTAAACACTATCCTCTCGTTTCACCTCAACGATTTTCTTAGTTTGTAAACATGACTGTTAACGTTACATAACACCAAAGCTTATTTGTGGCTACACGCACTGAAAGTAAATGCGCACCATATAACGCATGAAAACACGAAGCTATAATCCGATTACGATCAGACCTTTCACTGATCTGGGCTGCGTTCAGCAGAGCTCACCAAAAAAGACAGCGGATTTTGGAAAACGTTAACCGGCGAGCTCTGTCGTCATAGCTTTGCTGAACGCTTTTCTCCGGTCATCGGTGTTTTAAAAATTACGCTAGCGCAATAAAGCGTGCAAGGTACCAAGGCTTAACAAAAATTGTATGATAACATATTTATAGAGATAGAGAAGAACAACTTTTATAATTAAAATTAAAAAGACTAACTTGTCTCTTAAAATTCTCGCGTGATCAACTGGTTTCACGCCAATTAAATAGGTATAGTCCCATCAGAATCAGCAAGAGCTATTTGTAATAATACCGCCGTGTTTTTACAGCCAAGCTGAGAACTATGAGTTTGACCAAAGAAAATATACGCTCCGGGAATGGAAGGTATGTCTCGGGGTTGGGTTGATCAAGGACCTTCCGGTCTATGCAATTTCAATGTAGCCGGAAATACCTCGGTCTGCCTTTGGAGCGTACTAGGAGGGGAGAGACAAAAATTTACACTAGAGGAAGCTACAGTTTCCATTCCTGGGACCCTATTCTGTAAGCGTTTTTGGCCGTAAAGTTTTCGTGAACCGTAAAGATTACGGTCGGCTAAAACCGTTTTGAGAAAAAGTCTATTCTGTAACTTTTTGGACGAAAACTTAACGGTAACGGTAAACGTTAACTTTTCGTGAGCTCGAAGGCACCCGTTTGGGACTTTACGGATTAAAAACGAGTTGTTAAGCCTATTTCAAAAACGCTACTAAACTGATATATACTTAATTGTTACAAATGTATTTATTTTTGGTCATAATTTCAATTAAGTTTCGAGAGCGATATTTAAAATGACCTACCGATTTATGAAATTGGGAATTCTTCACTTTGCTGAAGAAGAAAAAAGGTAATGTTTTTCGCGATAAATGAAAGTGAATTAAGTTGACAATTTATAAACAATTAAAGAAAAACCAAGTGAACTATCTGTCAATAATTCTACTTAAGCCTAACGAAAACGCTACGGTGAAATTTTACCGGGAATTGAAAAATCAACGGGAAAAAAGTATTTACTTAACGGAAAAGTTATAGAATAGCATTTTTCTGGATTTTTCAGTTGACCGTTATGCGAAAAACGGAAAACTGGAAACTTTACCGGAACCGTAAGGTTTACGGTCGGGATCGAGAAAATTACAGAATAGGGTCCCTGGGGCGTGTATCTTCTTTGGTTTCACGTTATCCAAGAACCCGACTATTTTCTTTGGTGACCGCGCTGAGCACCGTGACGTTAAACTCCAAAAACAAAATCCCCTTCTGTTCGACACTGCTAATAGCGCTGAGCTCTGCTGAACGCGGCCTAGATTTTCACCTTGATGGATTATTCAATTATAAAATCTAAGCCTGATTATTTTAAAAGTGTATTTAACTTTCGGCCCACTCTGAACCGTTAATGTCTCTGCATTACAGAAACGAGAACCAAACCCAAGCGTTTACTTTTGGGTTCACTAGGCCTATTGACAAATAAAAGTTCATTTGACCGACATAGTATCGTTCTTCTTGTTATCAATAATGAAAGGATTATGCTATAAACAGATGTAGTATAGCTTAAGTAATAAATAAACATCCATTTCAATCAATAATTATAAAATATATTCTTGGGATAACAAAATGAAACAGAGCTTTAAAGCTACAAAACTACTAAAGGCATCGAAATTACGAAAAATATTTCCATATATTAATTTATACATTGTGAGAAAACCAAATATTAAGGTTTTGTAGGATTTCTTTCCACATCAACACAAGGCGAACTGCTAACGCGGTGTACTAGTGTAACAACGGACGGACACACACAGACAAACACATAGACTGCTGTTTTACCCTTTCCGTATTAATTTTGTTTAGAGAAACATGATAACCTTGAATACTAAAATAAATATAATTATTATAATATATTTTCTTCGTTAGTTATTCACCTTATTCAGCGTTACATCCTTTTTAAAAAGAACAATTAAACATTCTTGAGAGACTTGACTAATATTGGCGTTTGAAATGAAGCATACGCCAGTTGCTTCGCCTTACTTAAATAGGTAGTATATAAGGGTGTCGAACTACAGTTAAAAGCAAGAACAACCGCAAATGCGAAAACCTTTGGTAGACGATCCTACCCTAGGGAGCGGCTAGACGTTTCTCGTAACCCTAGCTGATCGCCGCGAATGTCTTAAACCAAACGATGACGATGGAGATGAAGCCAGGTGTACAGACTGGTGTCCATGTGGGATGGACAAAAACAAAGACCAGAAGATGGTGGTGTTAGAAGCCAGGTGTACAGACTGGTGTCCATGTGGGATGGACAAAAATAAAGACCAGAAGATGGTGGTGATAGAAGCCAGTGTGTACAGACTGGTTTCCATGTGGGATGGACAATGACCAGAAGATGATGGTGATTAGAAGCCTGTAAGTACTGACTGGTGTCCGTGTGGGATGGACAAAGACCAGAAGATGGTGGTGTGAGAATTAGAGGAGCTATTTCCGTGACTGTGAATGCAGTTCGGAAATGGCGAACACGTTTGCTCCGATTTGGAAACTGCGAACGCGGTCACGTGGGTGTAACAACAGACACACACACAGACAGACAGACAGACAGACAGACACACAGACACACACGTCAAAATTAGAACCTCTCCGTGACTACGTCACTCGGAGAGGTAACAAGTCACGTAAAAAACATTTACGTATTAGCTAGGTGTGGTTGAGGTGGGAAGGGCGTGTTAGTTTCGTATGTGCGAATGTAGTACAGTATTCATGTTTTCTAAATCGCTAACTTAATATTCGAGATGGCCCAACGTTTGGTGTACATTAAGTTCTTACCACATCTAGATAAAAAGGTTTTTTCGCCAGACAATCCACAAACATACACACTCACAATTCATAATCGTAAAGCCTGTGTTGAGACTTAGATTAAAAAATAGACCAGTAGACCAAAAAATAAGATTAGATATCAAGATAGTGTTTTAACTGATCTATTTTTTTATATATCTGTATATACTTGCATGAGTTAACAAGTCTAGAGTTAAGTTATTCCCCCATATACCAACTCTTCAGTATTAAGACGTAACAGCCTGTATGTCTTTCACAACGCAGATAAAAACCTAAAACAACTAAATATAAATATACATACATTGAAGGGTCAGGAGATGTTTTCAACGACAACTATAAATAAATAGCAGCAACCAAGCCTTTACACATAGTGTCCTTTCCGTGTGAAAATGAATCTCTCATTCTAGCTACCTTCCCCGTATTACCCATCCTCCTTCGCTAACCCCAAAAACCGGAGTAAAGAGAAAGTATTTTAATCCGTTTCGATACGGCGTTCCGTCAAAAGAAAGGTAAACTTAAGGGTTGCCGCAATCTAACCGGGTGAATACTTTGACGATGCCGATCTTATTTCTTTCCCTATACTTTGAAGAGCCTAAAGAGGATCTTTTCTTAACTATAGGTCCAGACAAACTTGTTTTACGTCCATCCGAAGTCGGAAAATTGCCTTTAACTCATACCATAGCGCTAATGTATTTCCTTTCGCATATTCTTTCACATTACAAGCTCCAACGTGGTAGCGGATCTTGCCTTAATCGCTTTCTATCCACGCTTGTTTTTCGTGTACCCGGGGTTAACTCACACACACATACAATCCATTAGCGCAGTGTGATTATATACCCACACCTTGCTAAATACAACAACATTCAAGCGCATTTCATAATAAAAGGTCTTTAATAACAACGTCCTCAATGAAAGATTAGCAAAGATGGAAACAGAGCTCGTCGAACGATACTTTCGGATAAAAATCGCAGACACCTTTATAGGCTATTCCTGACTATTAAGCAATTTTGCAACCGGGGGCCGAGATAATACGCGCCCCCTTAAGCCGGGAAGATAGAACATCAAATGTTGCTAAGGGGGAATAGTTTAACTCAATGCGCCTCCCACAAGCCTTGCGAAACGTTTGACGACACACTTCAAATGCCCAAGATTTTCCCTAATTTGGTGCACCCACGTCGATGTAGCGGACACGCTACATTTGGGCCTTCACAAACAACATCATAACATGACTTACCCATTCAGGCACCAAATTATGTTAACTTAACCCTAAGCCTATATCTTGAAGGAGAGAGTAATGGAGTGGAAACCCCCATACCTTGAGCGTTGCCTTTGTACCCCCACCTACGGCACCATAGTCCTCCCATCATTCCCAGCGGTTAGGTAGGGTCGTGCCGGACGAAATTGTAAAGGACGCTCCCTCTATCTCAAAAATAGAAGCTAGTTCTCATTCAAATAAAATGGCGCTACGCGGCAGCACTTAGCAATCGCCTACGGAATGGTAGGGGCGTGCGCGAGGTACACTGGGAGAGATATGGTGCCGCAGGTCGCCCATCATCATTTCCAATCCATCTGACTCCCTTATCCCTGCCTATATCCACCCTAATAAGATGGAGTCTCTAGCCAGAGGGAGCTCTATTGCACTACTTGCGCGCCCCCTGGTCTAGATAGGCCGAACTAGAGATAAGGGAAAAGTATATAAAGCCTGAACAGCCTTGGGAGCAGTGTGGCTAAGATCTGTCGTCGGCAGTAATAGACGGTCGCCCCTTCCGACCCTCTAACGGTTTATGGTATTATAGTGAATTCCCGCGCTCTCACACTAGTCGCGTACCGTTTCAAGACCAAAAGACACAGTTCACATGGCTCTTACTTATCACTGTAAGTGTTATGTTATTTTAGTACGGACATTCCCTACTGGCGCTTCCCAATTTAAGTATCACATTGTAAATAGCATTTTCATAAATTATTACTAAATTTAACTAACCCCATAAATTTATATTTTTGATGTATAAAACTAACCTAACCAGGATCTGGTATAATAAACGAGATAGAATTTTGCCACCTAATTTTGTCTCATTATTTCTTGCTCTGTAAACCTCAGCTTTTTAAGCAAATCGGTTACAAGCGCATTCCATTTACAGCTCTAAGGCGCTAGATCAGTTCGGGTTTCCGTTTCCCAATTGACGAGAAATGGACCCAAGATCCCATCGGTACTGATCTGTACAAAAGAGTTGCCTCGCTAAATTAGCATTGACGATTAGGAGGGGAAAGACCATCGTTAACGCAGCTCCGGAAATGAATCGGGTTTTAAGTCGCCTAGAGCAAATCCAGAGCGATCTTAGAGCAGTTAATTGGAATACACTATGCGGGAAAAAATTGCTTGTAATTTCCAAACAGGACGACGCGGTATTACCTTCGGAATTTTTTGGAGCGACATTTTCCGAACTATTCTTTTCAGCTTCAATCGGAACTTCGGGTTCATCGATTTCCATCGAAACAGAGGTCAATTCTGATAGTTCTAGTTTAGGCACACACACTGGCACACTCAATGACACCGAATCAGCAAACTCCCGATTTGGCAAGGATAGTTTCTCAGTTAGATTTTGTCTATTTTCAGTTTTCTTTGCATCTGTCAAACTGATTCCGGATTGGTTATCATCAAGATCGTTTTCTAGAGAATCGCTTTCGACATCTGCCTCAAGAGAAAGATCCAAATGTTTTTCGACTTCAACATTCAATTCCGGAACACGAAATTTCAGCGACCGAGTTTTAATATCCTTTGTTGAGACACTTTGCAATTTACGATAAGAATCATTAATGTTAATATTGTTCTCGAGAGGTTCCCGTGGCAAATCGCTTTCCACCTTTGAGTTAGGAGACATTACGACTTCATTTTTCACCTCGAGGTCAGGTGAAGGCGCGCAAAGAGGCAAACTGTCACTGTTTTTCAGTCTAGCGACACTTACATTCGTAATTCGCCTTATTAGCCCCATTTTTTCAGCCTTTTTCAAGGTAATTTTAGTTTCGGTGTTTGTATCGCCAACCTCCGCAACGCATTGAGGCTCAGAAACAGATGGTGATTTTGGAATAATATCTTCTTTGCCCAGCATGCCTTGGACATTGACAGCTTCGGCATTTCGCAGTGACCCTATTTAATGAAAAACATTAAAATTAATAAGTGTCTTATTAAGTGAGAACTACATCAGGTTGGGTAAGCGTTACTACATTGCCACATGTAGTCTTTGGCAATTAGTAAGCCTTTTAAACAATACATTACACAGACCATGTCCCTTACCAGCAATAAGCCGCGTCAATTAGAAGCATAATTAACGTCAGTGAAGCAATCGAAATTTACGTACCATTACCAGACTTCTTGAGTTTATTGGCCTCCGTGTCAAGTAGATTTTGGGAAATGTCGTTGATTATCTCAGCAGCTGTACTTAGCAAACTATTCAAATAAAAACAGTTCCGTTTTCAATATAAATAAAATCTACGAGAGATTGCCATGTTTAGTGTAATATAAACGGTCTACGGACGCTTTTAGCGACATCAGTTTTGCCATTATCGACTAAACATCCAAAATACCCAAGTCGCCCTTTAAATACCTTTGAATTTCCTCTTCTGGTTGATGCTGCGTCACAATTGAAAGGGTTAATTCCTGACCATTAATTCCAGAATCATTTTCAAAGGGTTCAGTTTTCACATCATTAGCTAATTGATGTATTCCACTTTTCTCCTATTTTTCAATTAATTAACAATAATTAAACTCGCATTCTTAACCTGATTCTCTTTTCTAAAGACCTTGAAAATAAAGAATGTATTCCATACCATCAGACCTTTGATTCTCCTTTCCAACTTTTTAATGACCCAATTAAGTCTTTCAATTTCGTGTAATTGCTTATTTATCAATAATGTTTTTTTCTCTCTCTCTTTTTCCATGTTTGAAATTGAAACATTACACTAAACAAAAAAAAGATTCCATTACAACCCTCGAGTTAATATTCTCGGGACTTTCTTTGGCCGAACGTATTTTAAAGGGAAGAAGGGGGATCAGCAACAAAGGTCCTCGTTGGGTTTCTTTGTTAATAAAGAGGGACATGTTACCAATATACCCTGAGATGAGAGACAATCCTGATAGGTATTGTCACCAATAATCTTAATTATTTCACCCACCCTTCTACTTTAAGGGACATAATAAAAATGGGTAATGGATCCTAAAAGGGTTTCTTATTTTTGAGCTTAATTTCACAATTCTAAAAAGGTACCCTCTATGCTTTGAAAAATACCTCGGCTTCCAGTTTCCAAATTCGATCATCTTTGGCTTTTAGTTCATTGATCAGATCATCTTTGCTTAAGTGATCGTAGTTACGATTTTCCTCATCTTTCATTTCCTAAAACAATGTTCCCGTATTTATCTATTTGCCTCAAACAGGGAATATTTCAATAATTTCGGAAATACCTCTTTAATCGCCACCCTTTGAAGATTTACTAAACTCATTTCGGAACTTAGTAAAGGGAGGCTGTGAAATTGTAAATCTTTCCTAAAGTAAAATGTTTATTCAAACTGAAGGTGTATCAAAAACGAAAGAATATCATAAAAGGATTCCCCAAACATTGTAACTTTCGCTATAAAGCTTAAAGAAATATGGCAAAGCTTAACCAGTGCAAATAAGTTGTCACAACCATCACAACTAATAGTGTAATTTTGTTCAAGGCTATTGAATTCCTCAAGCGCATTTTATGAATACAACTACAACTAGCACTTATAAATTATTTATTGTGCTAGTACTTTTAGTTTTTGAAATAGCAAAAATGATCCACTCCTTTTCAAGGCATAGTAGTTTCGATAGGTTTGGATCCGTTACACGCCTTATTTACATTAAAGTTGTATTATATTCATCACTTACCAGCTTAAACGTTCGACCATAACACGACAGTCTTTCACTAAATCCATCATACTTGGCACAGTTTCCCTGTTAAAGGGGCAGTTCGGACCGTGGGACAAACGACGATCTTCCTCATAGAGCTTAGCATAGCGGGTGGGTAAAAAAGGAGAGGGGGTCGGTCAGCCCCTTTAAGATAACCTTTATTTATTATTAGTTGACCGCAATCATAGCAATGAAAAACATTTCCGAGGCTGAGCCCGGGCTCACGATACGTCACAAAGTGAGCCTGAAGGTTCAACGGTAAAATTAACGAGAGCTTGCTCTGAGCCCTGTTACAAATTTTATGACTTTCTTGAGCTCCAGCGAGGTGAATTCAAAACTACGAGCCCGATCATTATGAAAGCAAGCTCAAGTTCAAGCTCACTTGAGCTTGCTAAATTTATTAAGACATAGCTCAAGCTTGAACTTGCTAAATTGACTGAGCAAGAGCTCCAGGCATGAACGAAATAGTGAACAATCCAGGACATGCCTTTAATGAAACAAGTTGGGAAAACCAAAATATTACCTCTCCGTGTCGAGAAGATTATATAAACTTAAGTATCCAATGAAAACGTCGACCTTTTTGCCCTCATCCTTTCCCGCACTTTGCGCTTCCGCATTTCTTCTTTACTCTCAACATTATCTTCCTTCATTTTACATATAAAAATCAAATACTCACAAAAAGAAGTGGCAAAAACCTGCTGGCTCTTTACAACCACTTAATTTGACTCAATATCCAATTTCCAACAACAATAATATACCGGTAGTTTAATTGACAACCTACTAGCATCGAAATTCTCATTAAGAATGGCTCCCGCGGATAAAAAAGGGCAATTTTCAACTAGTTGGGAGATATCTCATTAGATTTTAAAAATATCATTTGTCTTTTTTACCATTGCCTAACCGTTTGGATTTTTTTAAAGCAATCTTAGCACCAAAAAATATTTTTTGATACAAAATAAATGTTTTATATTCTTATTAAGAATAAAACATTTATTAAGCTTTTATCATGATCACTCTATACAACAGTAACAGGGAGTATAAACCCATTAGTGGAAGCAGTATTTTTTTTCCGAAACAATCTCGCTTATGTTTATCCTCTCTAGACTTCGCTAAAAACGTATTACTCCTACGTAAAATATTAATAGACAGGCAAGGATTCATACCATTAAAGAAGGAGCGCAATATTATCCATATTTTCATTTCATATACAGAGAAAAGAAATTATTATGTTTCTGAGAGGAGCTTCCCATTTTTGTTGTTGTTATGAAAAATATATCGCAATGCACGGGCCTTGATAGATATAGGAGGCAATGAAGGAAATATATCGCATGCACGGGCCTTGGTAGATATAGGAGGCAATGATAATCTCTCTCTTTGCACGAGAGGTTTATCTTTAATATTTAAATAAATATAATTATTTTTATTTATTTTAATCTTCAATAATTAACATTAATAATAGTTAAATCGTTTAAAATAAAGTTATACCTATTATAATCTCAAACATTGCTAATATTGACGTTTAAAGTGAAGGGTACCCCTCTTGCCCGCTTTCTTCAAATTTTGGGGTATATATACGAATCGTTTCCATTATAATAGTAAGGAAAAAGCGCAATTGCGAAACCTCTGGTGGTCGATCCCACCTTATGGAGGCTAGACGTCTCTCGTAACCCTAGCTGATCGCCGCGTATATCCTAAAACCAAACGATGATAATGGAGTAGAAGCCAATGATACAGATTGGTGTCTATGTGGAATAGACGGAAGACCAGTGTATGGTGGTGTTAGAAGCCAGTGTAAGTAGAGACGGGTGTCAATGTGGGATTGACAAAGAACAGAAGATGGTGGTGTTGGAAGCCAGAAAAGTACCAGACTGGTGTTCATGTGGGATGGACGAAGACCAAACATGGTGGTGTGAGAACGCAAGTATAGAGTAGCCAACGGAAAGATATACAATTTTCCAAATTTCTGTGAACTGTCAATGCGGTCCGGAAATTGGGAACACGTTTGCTCCGATACGCAAACTGCGAACGCGGTCACGTGGGCGTAACAACGGAGAGACAGACACACAGACAGACACGGCCGTTACAGAACCTCTCCTGGACTACGTCACACGGAGAGGTAAAAACCCATCCTCTATGTGTAACAAGCGACTACTAGTTCCCCCTGTTGAGACCAATTCGCGCCAGCGGAACTATGTCGTTTTAGGGACAAAATTAAAGGTCACGTGAGAGGGTAGCTATCTTTGGTGGCATACACGAAATAGAGAATGCGGTTTATGTAAACAGGGAGAAATGAGGTAAGCTGTAAATACCAGCTATCACTGATACAGTTTGGAAATACACAGTGCTTATTCTTAACTAATTTACTTAAATAACGACCAAATTCCAATAATTTCAAGAAAATTGAAACGCCATTAGATTCTAAAACTTCAAATATTATTCTTCATTTGTTCACTCGCAGATGGCGTTAGCAAAACCGGAAATTACAGCTTAATTTGTCCCCAATTTATTTTTCTCTCTCAAACTTCCATCCCCTCCGCCTATCTTTCCACCCCGTTCTTGTTACAACAAGTGGATGTCTTGGTTTGTACGTGCAAAGGTCGGTTGTTAAGTCCTGGATTGTTCACTATTTCGTTCATGCTCCAGGAGAGCCCGCGAAAGATATTAGAGCGAGGTTGAGCTCGAGGCTTCGAGCAGAACCTGTCAAATTAGGCGAATGAACCCGAGCCGAGCTCATTTATAAAAAATAACTTTACTTAGCTTGAGCTCACATTGAGCTCCAAGGAAAAATTGTTTCAATTTTGAGCCCGAGCCGAGGTGAGCTCGCTGTGAATATTTATACGACGATGCCGCCATCGATAGTGAGCATATGTTTTTAGTAGGATAGTAGTAACAAGTTGGGAAACCAAAATAAACCTTTCCGAGTCGAGACGCAATTAAGAGGTTTTTCTTTACATAATTAAATATAATTGATATTAATTATTTTAATCGTCATTAATCGAACCAAAAGTAATATAAGAAACCTCCCTTCGGTTTAAATTTGCATGTTCATTCTGTACTGGCCTCTCAAGTACGACACTAAGGACCCCTAATTAAAAAGCCAATATATTGCTACCCCATTCATTTTGCATGTTTATTCACGAAGGGCTAAGTATGCGCCTCTTTTCCCGGCAGAAATACGGTAAAATTGCAATATTTTGGAAAAGGCGGCAATTTATTATGTTGATCAGAACAAAAACGGGGGAATATTTACCAACGATTAGTTGGCACGATGTAGCGTTCCATACTATTTTCTCCATTATAGGTTTTGCTTTTCTCGTAGGGGGAATACAAATTATACAACTATCCTACTAATCATTTTCCCACTATGGAAAACGACTTTAAAAACGGAATGAGCCCCACTATTTTACAAAAGTATATAATATACGTAACATTTTGATAATAATAAAATTATAGCCATAAACAAAGATTTAGCGTTTCCTATAGTTTTTATATAAATTCCTACCAGTCAGGGATAATATGAACGTTTCTATTTTACAGTAGGGAGGAACCGTCACTGTAAAAGAGGGAACTGCATGTTGTCCATTCCATAGATGGGCACTATCATATCATTTGATAGTTTTACCACTTGATACGATAGAAAACTAAATCTGCCCCTATCAAAGTATCAATTTTGATAGTTATTTTCGAGAAAAATTTGAATTATAATGATCGATTGAGTTTGATAGCTTAGAAAGTGCACTCGAAGTTGATATGATTCATTGATTCGTTGAAATCTTCTAGAGAAAAATATCGATTCTCAACGTGATCTGGCTACTAACCCCATCTTTTAGAAATCATAAAAAATGATAGGCATTATTCCTTGAGAAATAAATTGATTCTTTGAGTGAGTTTATTTGGCGACATCTGTTTTCTGATTTCATTTTAAAAAATTATGTGCTAATCTTTGATAGGCAATTTTGATAGTTATGAAAATTTCTGGAAAGATAAGTCGTTTTTTGAATGATATCGAAGTTTTTAATATATTTGAACGTTAGCAAGTGTAGGTTTATTCTATAAGAAGATTCTGTACTTGGTGGTCGTTATAACCCTCTCAAACAAATAAATAAAAATAAAATAAACGATGGTTCAACAGTTCAAACTGTGAAGACGGAGCTTCTTGTATATAGAAGCTCCGTGCTGTCACTGATGTGAACGACTACTCGAGGAGGAAGAACGATTCCACGAAATCATCCAAACGTAGAATTAGATAAATTAAAGTGTAGATTTTCTGATTTTTATTACCCACAGTTTTAATTGCAATTTTTGCCTTCAATTATTATTAGTTAACCGTTTATAGTAGATGGTTTAGATTAAATCAAGGGCGAATAATTTGAAAAAGTTTGGATAGTAGCTTTTGAACTATAGACAGTTAAAAGTCAAACTTGAGAAATGAGATTATGGAAATTATATGAATATATGAAAATATTAGAAATTCTACAAAATCAGGAAATATCAGGAATCGATTAAACAGAGTAAAAGTAGGTAGAGCCCAAATCAGTTTGATCGAAAACAATCAAATTTAAAGTCCGGAAATTAAATAATCGATTAATTTAGTCGTTCCTAAAGATTTCAATTTGATTTGATAGGCAAAAAATCTATCTAACAATGAGAGCCAATCTAACATATTGAAGGAAGATTTGATAGTTTCACCATCTATGATTTGTTGAGAGGGAAAAAATCTATCTAACAAATAATGCCCGTCTAAAATATAGCTAGAAGAATTGATAGTTTCGCCAAATATGATAGTTTGAGAGGAAAAATATCTATCTAACCAGCAGTGTCAGTCTAAAATATAGTCAGAAGAGTTGATAGTTTCGCTATCTATGATAGTTTGAGAGGAAAAATATCTATCTAACCAGCAATGTCAGTCTAAAATATAGTCAGAAGAGTTGATAGTTCCGCCATCTATGATAGTTTGAGAGGAAAAAAATCTATCTAAGAAGGAGTTCCACTCTAAAATATAGCCAGAAGAATTGATAGTTTCGCCATCTATGATAGTTTGATAGGAAAAAAATCTATCTAAGGAGGAGTGCCCAACTCTGGTCCATTCGACCATGAACGCTGGATCTCTAAAGGGACCGGAAAACGCCCGCCTTCCACTGTACAAACCGAGTCCTCTCTAGCATAGCGTCGGGGGAAGGGATGGGGGTTGTGAATTTGGGAACACTCAAGGCCATTCGGTCTTTTGTGATTCTGAATAAACCTATTGAAAAGAAATTTAAACGACCTTGGCCGTACCCGTTTTTTTTTATTTATTTTTTTACAAAGCAAACGTGCTATAGAGAAAAATCTATTCCGTTTACCAGTCCCTTTAGAGATCCAGCGCTCATGATTCGACTCGTCAATCTTGAGCAGACGACACGAAATCACATTCACAATCTATAGATCAAATTGTTCGCAGAAGCAGTGCCGTCATAATTGTCTACGGCCTCTTAAAGACTCACCTACTAGGTTGGTCCGTGAGTTTTATTTGAGACAGCAATAAATGATTAGAGACGACTGTAATCATCAGATGGTCCCTCTAAGATATCGGTACATTTTATTTTATATCCTGTTATTTTTTTTTCTTTAATCATTTATATATTGCCATTTGCAATTTGTCCAGCCTTATTTCTCAGCCTGGCTGTCAATTAGCCTGTCATACTCGTCTACGTCAGAAAGTTGGAAATAAGACAGGTTTACAAGTATGAAACCAGTTTATTAATTGTCGTTTTCACATGGTCGTTTTTGGAAAAAATAGACGGTGGGACCAGTTTCTAAATTCGGGGTTCCTTCTTAGAATTTTTCTAGCTCAACACATTTTCTACCAATTCTACTCCTATGTAGTTAGTACTCTTTGGCTAAAACTTCCCTACTATAGTTTTGTAGTCTATTGACTAATGATCTTGACTAGCGTCTATTCTAGAATGAGTTCTTGTAGTTCACAGCCAAGACCATAGTCAGTACTAGTTGCCAGTAGTCGTATAATTCAGTAGTGTATGGTACTAGTCACGTTACAGGATTTTGATCCTAATGGAGCTCTCGTACTCTGGCTGACTGATAGCGAGAGAAGTTATAGTCACCGAAAGGATGTAAAACGCAATAAGGATAGTTCAGAAAAGGATGAAGAACTTGAAATATCATTAGACATGTTGATTGGCTATAGTGGCAACTAGTTGTAAAATTGTGATAAGAAATAAAAGTTAACTGTTTTTGATTTTGATATCGTACTTTTTCCTACAGTAAAGAATTCAAAATCAATTATAATTTTCACCTTCTTTACTTTTATGCCTTTACGTGCTCTTAATTCACACCAATTTGAAAATTAAATTTATAATGGGACCAGTAAAAAATATTTAATGCAAGTATCACTGGCCCTAAGGACCAGTTTAGTAATTCCAACATGAGGGGTCACTGGTCCCGAGGACCACTAACAAAATCCACCTTACTTCCAACCCTGAATACGTCATCTGCCCTGTAACTGGAATTCCCGTTAGACAATTATGTTTGTTCCCCCATTGCCTTCTTTCGAGTAGCACCATACATTGTGTGGATTTTTACTCAAGAAGAAAAGTAACAACGGACAGACAGACACAACACACACAGACATCCTGGACATTACCTTTTCGTGACATCCGTTGAGTCTGAGAGATAACAAGATGACCCAGTCATATAACTTTTTACCGCCCTCTAGTGACAAGAATTAGTATTATTATATTTATTATAAGATGACCCCAGCTAATTTAGAATTTCGGGTTTTTTTTTTCATTGTTCATAAAATAGCATTCCTATTATGAATAAAATCAATCTAGTAATAAACTACAGTAACTTACTCATTAGGTTCATTTTAAACTTAACCCACAGAACTTTATCTTAATTAAATTACAGAATAATATTTATTAAACTAGGGTTGGTACTGGTAAATGTGAACGATTCTATATTTTCTTTAAAATTTTCTGGCTAATTTTTGGGCGGCTTAAATTCCTTTTAAAAGGGCTCTATTTGTGGATTGAATATTGAGGATTACGATAAAAATGGTATGAACATTGTAGGAATACGTGGATGAAAGATACGAACCTATATACACACCAATTCGGACTAATCAACTTAAGTTGATGCCAATTTTAGGTGTTGCTTAATACAATACCATCGGGGAATAAGCTTTAGCAAGAGCTAAAATAATCCCACGATAACAAACCTTTAATCGTTAGATAGATCACGTTTTTCACTATAAAATTGATATTAATATCTGTGGTTTCGATTCGGAATTCGATTTTATAAATAGAGTTAGATAAAAGCAAGAAAAAATTGCTAATGTTTCAAGGTTAATTAGAATCCTTTTTAAGCTATTTTACTAAAAAATACGAGTTGGGAAAACCAAAATATTACCTCTCCGTGTCGAGAAGATTATATAACCTTAAGTATCCAATGAAAACGTCGCCTTTTTACCCTCATCCTTTCCCGCGCTTTACGCTTCCGCATTTCATCCTTACTCTCAACATTATCTTCCTCCATTTTACATACAAAAATCAAATACTCACAAAAAGAAGCGACAAAAACCTGCTGGCTCTTTACAACCACTTAGTTTGACTTAATATTCGACTTCCAAACACAAATATTTACTGGTAGATAAATTGACACCCAACAAGCAAAGAAAAATTCTCAAGAATGGCTCCCGCAAATTTAAAAGGTCTATTTTCAACTAGGTGGGCGTATCTGATTAGATTTAAAATATATATTTTTGAAATTTTTAGTCTGGCTGTTATCTACACCTAGATGGTTTTTAGTCAAACAAACAAGGAGCAAAAACACAATAGTGGAAGCTTCAGTCTTATTTAAAACATGTAAAACAATTATCATCTCTGCAAATAGCTTACACATGTCTTTTTACCAATGGCTAACCGTTTGGATTTTTCTAAAGCAACCTTAGCACCAAAAAATATTTTTTGATACAAAATAAATGTTTTATATTCTTATTAAGAATAAAACATTTTTTAAGCTTTTATCATGATTACTCTATACAACAGTAACAAGGAGTATAAACCCATTAGTGGAAGCAGTATTATGTTTTCCGAAACAATCCCGCTTATGTTTATCCTCTCTAGACTTCGCTAAAAACGTATTACTCCTACGTAAAATATTATTAGACAGGCAAGGATTCATACCATTAAAGAAGGAGCGCAATATTATCCATATTTTCATTTCATATACAGAGAAAAGAAATTATTATGTTTCTGAGAGGAGCTTCCCATTTTGGTTGTTAAAATAAAGTTATACCTATTGTCTTCTCAAACTTTGCTAATATTGACGTTTAAATTGAAGCATACCCCTCTTACCCGATTCTTTTAAAATTTTGGTATATAATATATGGAAATCGTTTCCCTTATAATAGTAAGGAAAAAGCGCAATTGCGAAACCTCTGGTGGTCGATCCCACCTTATGGAGGCTAGACGTTTCACGTAACCCTAGCTGATCGCCGCGTATATCCTAAAACCAAACGATGATAATGGAGTAGAAGCCAATGATACAGATTGGTGTCTATGTGGAATAGACGGAAGACCAGTGGATGGTGGTGTTTGGAAGCCAGTGTAAGTTCGAACTGGTGTCAATGTGGGATTGACAAAGAACAGAAGATGGTGGTGTTTGGGAGCCAGAAAAGTACCAGACTGTTGTTCATGTGGGATGGACGAGGACCAAACATGGTGGTGTGAGAACTCAAGTATAGACAAAGAAAATATAGAACTATCGTACCCTATCGTTCCTATTATCTTTCGAAACTTTGCTAATATTGACGTTTAAAGTGAAGGGTACCCCTCTTGCCCGCTTTCTTCAAATTTTGGGGTATATATACGATTCGTTTCCATTATAATAATAGATAAAAACGCATTCGCGTGAACCGATGGTGGAAGCCCTGCCATTGGGAGGCTAGACGTTTCTCGTAACCCTAGCCGATTTCCTCGTATATCTTAAACCTAACGAAGACGATGGAGTAGAAGCCAATGTTACTGATTGGTGTCTAAGTGGTATAGACGAAAGACCAGTAGATGGTGGTGTTAGAAGCCAATGTTGCAGATTGGTGTCTATGTGGTATAGACGAAAGACCAGTAGATGTTGGTTGTTAGACGCCAATGACGATAGATTAGTGTGTATGTGGTATACACAAACTAGTGTCCATGTGGAGTGGACGAAAACCAAAACTGGTGTTGTGGGAACTCAAGTAGAGTAGCCAACGGAGAGTAATACAATTTTCCAAATTTCTGTGAACTGTCAATGCGGTCCGGAAATTGGGAACACGTTTGCTCCGATACGCAAACTGCGAACGCGGCCACGTGGGTGTAACAACGGACAGACAGACACACAGACAGACTCACACACACACAGACACGGCCGTTACAGAACCTCTCCTGGACTACGTCACACGGAGAGGTAAAAATGTAAAAGTGGTGTGAGAAATCTACGTTCGGATAATATTAACTTTAAAATACATCATTGACCCAAAAAAGACTCAAATTTCGCGCCATTAGTAAGTTTATCAATTTAGTGGTAAGAGGGCGGTAGCTACCACTACTTATTGGGCGGGAAAGCGAGAAAACGAGACAGCTGTTATGTGAGGTATCGAAATAAATAGGACTTCTCAACAAATTATTGAACATTTTCACTAGGGTATTTGTTTTAACTATATTATCCTATTATCACTTATCACATCTGCGTAAACTTTAATCTAGGTGCATGAATTTAGGCCCTACGTAATGGTAGCTCCTTCAGGGTTGCCATGGAATTTTCAGAACCAAATTCTCCGACTTTTCCAGGTTTTCCCTGTTCTTTTTCTCAGATTTTCCCTGACCTTTTAGGCCGAAAGTGTGAATGTTTACAGCACGTTTTAAGTGCTTATAATTAAATAAACTCTCTACAATAAGTTTTCCCACCATGTATTTGTTGCACCAAAACAAATAAAAAACATTTTAACTATAAATAACAGTCCAAGAGAGCATTTACTTTACAAAAAAAATTCTAGACATTTTCAAGGATTAATCTAGAGTTTTCTGTGTTGAGAGAGCATGAGGAGAAACTTTCATTACTCTTTCAATAAAGACTTATTCCCAGAAGTTATACCCACTAAAATCAAATTCCCTGACTTTGCTGAAATTTTTAAAATTCCCTGACTTTCCCTGACCTTTTCGGGCCATTTTTAAATTCCCTGACTTTTCCAGATTTTCCAGGATTTCCAAGTACTGTGGCAACCCTGTCCTTTCCTAGGGCCTTTTTTATTCCTCCCGTTTGATTATCATTGTTGTTCACATTTGGGTCCAGTGTTCAGTCACTACCACCTAGTATATATATATTTTTGTAATAGTGTGTATCCTTGTAAAGAAAGTATTAAAAACAGAACTGTTGTTATCTAGTTCCAGTATGACTTAGCGAAGCATTTGTCTTTCTTAATTAGATCGAACATTCGTTAGTAAAAGATATAAGAAAACGAAACATTTAGGGTCAGGGTGTTTACATTTATCAGCGATTGTTCACATTTGGGGTCCTCTGAGGGGATTGGGAAATAGGATATGGTGCAATATTTAAGAGAGTTAAAAGGCTGGAAACATAGCGAATTGCGTCTAAAGAATCATATTTCATATCCTGAAAGTTTCTGGTGTCTAACGTTAGCTCCACGGAAGTTATTCAAAGATTGGCAAAAAGTGTTCACAATTACCAGTACTAACCCTATAGTAACTTCCTCAATCGGTTAGTTTTAAACTTAACTAAACTACATCATTATTTGTAAGGTTATCATAAACTATATTATAATATTATTTAAATTAAAGCATAATATTAATTAAATTAAAGTATAATATTAATTAAATTAAAGTATAATATTAATTAAATTAAAGTGTAATATTAATTAAATTAAAGTATAATATTAATTAAATTAAAGTATAATATTAATTAAAGTATAATATTAATTAAATTAAAGTATAATATTAATTAAATTAAAGTATAATATTAATTAAATTAAAGTATAATGTTAATTAAATTAAAGTATAATATTAATTAAATTAAAGTATAATATTATACTACAGTCGTGCGGTTCGGGAATTTCTTAACGAACAATATTCAGGAATTCTAGAGGGCCGGTAGGCCCTTCTAGATAAGATCCCACACCCTCGTGTAATGTTAAATGAAAATTCACAGATTTTCGCCGATTTTCCCATAGGAATAACATGGCGTTTTTGGTGCTCCTGCACATCAAATCATTTAAAACCTAAAGCGAAGTTACGTTTCGGAATACTTTCAAATTAACAAGTAACTATTCAAGGTGTGCCTTTTTTAAGTTTCATCAAAATTAATTAAGTCTAAGTATTTTAATTTAATTAAAAATGTAAGTACCTCAAAAGATTATTCTACAGCAGACGACGCTAATTGTTCATTACTCTACAGTAGACGACGCTAATTTGCCATTTCACCGCCTTGAAACTTTAACTTGATATTTTTCAATAAATATAACACTATATTTATTAAAAATTTCTCTGGCGGGTCTAATTTTCGTTTAATTATGTGTCTCGGTTGAAATTCTATACTTAAGATACCTTTTAAATTTATATTTTTTTATGTTAGTTTCGACCAAGGCTTAAGTTGCCTCACTTAGGCCATGGATTTATAATAAAAGCTTACGCTTCATGGATATTTCGCTGTAGCCTTTTGATTTTAAACACATTGTAACATGGCTGCCAGATTCCTTGGAGTTTCTACTCCTTGGGTCTGGCAGGGTATATATACCTCCATGTTACATGCTCCTCCTCCTCAGAATCTTTGTGATTTTTTTCTGTTAATTCAGTCACTAGTCAGCTCTCGGACAGAGCGGTTGATCTTTTTGTTATATAACCTGTTAAGTGTACGGTCTAGTTGGGTTTATCCCTTTCTCTTGATATTAATAAAATTTTTGAAGACTCTTCTTCTACTTTGGATTCAAAAATGAGAGTTGTCTTTGATTATTTTTATGGCCCTCGGGAAAATCCTCCTCCTCAGAATCTCTGTGATTTTTTCTGTTAATTCAGTCACTAGTCAGCTATTGGACAGAGCGGTTGATCTTTTTGTTATATAACCTGTTAAGTGTACGGTCTAGTTGGGTTTATCCCTTTCTCTTTATATTAATAAAATTTTTGAAGACTCTTCTTCTACTTTGGATTCAAAAATGTGAGTTGTCTTTGATTATTTTTATGGCCCTCGGGAAAATCCCCCTTTTATTCTAGTTAATTGCTACCGAGGGTTACAACATTTATGTCATAAAAATTCGCGCGGGTGGGGACTGGGGGGCTGATGACGTAGAAATTGAGGCAAACTTTTTTCTTTCGGCGCACGTGCGCGCGCGCTTTTCATAAAATAATTTCGCGCGAGCTATTAAAAATTAGAACTCGATCACGTGAAAAACTTCAACCCCCTCTGATTTTGCCTCAAATTCTACGTCACAAACGCGCGTGCCAGGCTGGTACTATTTCAGACGAGGAATAAATGTTGTGCGCGTTTTAAGGTGAGTTAAATATCAAGGAAGCGTAAGCTTCTATTATTAATCCATGCTTAGGCAGACTATTGAGTGAGTCTATGCAATGGGTGATGTAAAAGCTTGAAGGATAGATGGATCAGTGTTGGAAATAAGGATTTTTTTAAAACTGGACCTGTGGCCTAGGTATTTTAATTAAAATAACTGGCCACGGTGCCACTCACTGTAAACGTACAAGGGAATTGAACGCAATGTCATGGATAATTGCAATCGTAAAGTGCACTGTAAAAGATACGGCTTTGATAGTTTAAAAATCGTGGCAGGAGGTTGGTTTTGAAGTTGACTATAAAGCTCGGGTTCTAAAACGAATTGTGAGCCGTACCTTCTAAGAATTAGTAGAAGTGTAGAACCATTTTTAACCGTGTCCTAGAAGTGAAAAATTTCGCATTTCAGGCAAAAAATTGTTTTATAATAGATTAATACAAATGCAGACTGAAGGAACAGATATTATATGAAAAAGGACTTGGTTTGCCCAAGCCTATAAAACAAAACGATAAGAGTTTTTTCCAGTTGACTGAAGCTCGGATATTTTATTTTTCTATATAATTTTAAAGACAATCCGTATTTAACTACTCTTTAGAATTTAATTCATTCTCCTGATTTTACTGGTAATGGATTTATTTCCTATAAATTAATTGAAATAAAAAATTACTTATCTCAGATTTTTCAACAACAATTTCATTTTCGTAAAATTTTATCATGAAAAATCTGAGATAAGTAATTTTTTATTTCAATTAATTTATAGGAAATAAATCCATTACCAGTAAAATCAGGAGATTGAATTAAATTCTAAAGAGTGGTAAAATACGGATTGTCTTTAAAATTATATAGAAAAATAAAATATCCGAGCTTCAGTCAACTGGAAAAAACTCTTATCGTTTTGTTTTATAGGCTTGGGCAAACCAAGTCCTTTTTCATATAATATGGATAGGACGCGCTGGACCAGTGGCGAGGCCTCCCCGTTCTCCAGATTTAAATCCACTGGATTTTTTCTTGTGGGGAAACATGAAAGCGATGGTTTACTTTTCACCCATTCCAACAGGAGATGTTCTTTTGGGAGCGCATTCAACATGCTGCGGCGAGCATTCGAGCAAATCTGGAAATGCTAAACAGTGTGCAAGGGTCTTTTAGACGTCGGGCTCAGGCATGCATCAACACCAATGGTGCTCATTTTGAGCAACTACATTAATATGACGTTGAAGACCTTTTTTTTTTTCAATTTAATTCTTTTGTCACACCGAAATAAAGAAATTTCTAAAAATTATCATTTTTTATTGAAAGTAAAGCTTGCACGTTTGGCATATGAATTTCATCCTCACAAACAGCATCTCGACTTAAACTCTGACGTATTGAAGTACTTTTTATGCTTCGTCTGAAGAGTGTGAAAAGCTCTAGCTGTCTATCAGCGGAAGCTTGGAGGAAAAAATGTGAATTTGTAAGAATTTCTTAATTTGGAAATCAGCGATGATAGCTCATTTTAAACTACTCTTAACCTTTTGTTTACTACCCTCTTCAGACGACGCGTTAAAACCACTGCTTGCTTGAGAAAGATAGTGAGAGGCGCTGTTTGATATCGCGAGTTTCTTCTGAAAACCTGAATTTCGTTTAACCAAAATCGCTTTACGATCTGATTGTTTTTTGTTTTTGTTTTTTCAAAAGTAACAAGAGTATTAAACAAGCTATGCCTTATTAGACCAAGATTTTACGCACCGTCTGAATGGGCCCGGAGTTTAAGGACTTGTAACTCTGTAACGGTTCGGTGAAGACCAAAACCGCTTAGGAAATTTCGACTCCAAATTTTGCAAGGAATCTACTATTACAAGGAACGCATACATCTCTGAATCACCCTGTATAGTCTAAATTTCCAAAATATGTTAAAGAGGCAAACGTCAACAATAACTATATATTTAAAATGATTTTCGGAATTTCGTTTCTGAAAACCACTTAACTAGATTTAAGGTAAATTAGTGACGATTAAAATAATTAATTTCAGTGATATTTATTCAATATATTAAGAAAAACCTCCTAATTGCGTCTGGACTCGGAGAAGTTTATTTTGGTTTATCAACTTTTTTATTTTAGCATCCTCTGGGAATTTTACCACATTTAAAATACCATTAAATTCTGAAAACGGCGGTGTAACAATAGGACATAGTGCCCTAAGAGTCTTGCCTCTGAAAATGCGCAACGCTTTCGTTAATACAATTCAGAATGGAGAAATTTAATGGATTGTTACATAAAGAGTTTCGGCCCATTTTTACAAAAGAGGACGACAGACACCTTATTCATGGTACGATTAAAAGAAATTTTACATTTTAGAGCAGTCTTCAAAAACATCTATTCATTCGTATGACTTGCACGTTTATGTAATATGAAATGATGCTTCTGCCTGAATACACAGCCACACTGATGACATTTGAAGGGTTTTAAACCATTGTGAATGCGTTGATGTTTGATCAAATGACTCTTCTGCCTGAATCCATAACCACACTGATGACATTTGAAGGGTTTTTCGCCACTGTGAATGCGTTGATGCGCGATTAAATAATTCTTACGCGCACATGCATAGTTACAGTGATCACATTTGAAGGGTTTTTCGCCACTGTGAATACGTTGATGTGTGATCAAATGACTCTTCAACACACTTGCATATTCGCACTGATGACATTTGAAGGGTTTTTCGCCACTGTGAATGCATTGATGTGTGACCAAATCACTCTTACGCGTACCTGCGTATTCACACTGATCACATTTGAAGGGTTTTTCGCCACTGTGAATGCGCTGATGTGTGATCAAATTAGCCTTCTGCTTGCAGGCATATTCACACTGATCACATTTGAAGGGTTTTTCGCCACTGTGAATGCGTTGATGCACGATTAAATGACTATTACGCGTACTTGCGTATTCACACTGATCACATTTGAAGGGTTTTCCTTTAATACCCTTTATAATGTGACGTTGTAGATCTCTTTTAAATTCAGTAGAATATTTGAACGGAGTGGAACGTTTCTTCTTGAACTTTCCTACAAAAATATATAAAAGAAATATAAAAACTCCATATATCCTTTTCAATTTTGTATCAAAGATACAATAACATTCAAGTGCATTTCATAATAAACGGTCTTTAATAACAATGTCCTGAATGTAAGATTAAGAAAGATGGAAACAGAACTCGTCGAACGATACTTTCGGATAAAAATCGCAGACACCTTTATAGGCCATTCCTGATTATTCTGAGGGCCGGATTAAGCAATTTTGCAAACGGGGGCCGGGAAAATGGAACATCAAATGTTGCTGAGGGGGAGTAGTTTAACTCAATGCGCACCCAACAAGCCTTGCGCCCGGGGACCAGTGTCCCCACCTTAATCCCGTCCTGTGGTCATCGCGTGGTTTGATCGAAACTTTTGACGACACACTTCAAATGCCCAAGATTTTCCCTAATTTGGAGCAAATGCCTCACTCAAGTAAAATTTTTTCACTTTTTCACCTAGATAGCTTCCGTTTTACAATTAATTTGAAATGAACCCAAGATCACATCGGTACTGATCTGTACAAAAGAGTTGCCTCGCTAAATTTATATTGACGATTAAGAGGGGGAAAGACCATCGTTAACGCAGCTCCGGAAATGAATCGGGTTTTAAGTCGCCTAGAGCAAATCCAGAGCGATCTCAGAGCAGTTAATTGGAATACACTATGCGGAAAAAAATTGCTTGTAATTTCCGAACAGGACGACGCAGTATTACCTTCGGAATTCTTTGGATCGGCATTTTCAAACGTCTCCGAACTATTCTTTTCAGCTTCAATCGGAACTTCGGGTTCATCGATTTCCATCGAGACGGAGGTCAATTCTGATAGTTCATCTGGGTTACATTGTAGTTTAGGCACACACACTGGCACACTCAATGACCCCGGATCAGCAAACTCCCGATTTGGCAAGGACAGTTTCTCAGTTTGATTTTGTCTACTATCAGTTTTCTTTGCATCTGTCAAACTGATTCCGGATTGGTTATCATCAAGATCATTTTCTAGGGAATCGCTTTCGACATCTGCCTCAAGAGAAATATCCAAATGTTTTTCGACTTCAACATTCAATTCCGGAACACGAAATTTCAGCGACCGAGTTGTAACATCCTTTGTTGAGAGACTTTGCGATTTACGATAAGAATCGTTAATGTTAATATTGTTCTCGAGAGGTTCCCATGGCGAATCGCTTTCCGTCGTTAAGTGAGGAGACATTTCGACTTCGTTTTTGACCTCGAGGTCAGGTGAAGGCGAGCAAAGTGGCAAACTGTCACTGTTTTTCAGTCTAGCGACACTTACATTCGTAATTCGACTTATTAGCCCCATTTTTTCAGCATTTTCCAAGGTAATTTCCTCTTTTGGTTGTTGCTGCATCACAATTGAAAGGGTTAATTCCTGGTTATTCATTCCAGAATCAATTACATCAGGTTCAGTTTTCACATCATTAGCTATTTGATGTATTCCAATTTTCTTCTAGTTTTTAATTAATTAACAATAATTAAACTCGCATTCTAAACCTGATTCTCTTTCCTAAAGACCATGAAAATAAAGAATGTATTCCATACCATCAGACCTTTGATTCTCCTTTCCAACTTTTTAATGACCCAATTAAGTCTTTCAATTTCGTGTAATTGCTTATTTATCGACAATGTTGTTTTCTCTCTCTCTTTTTCCATGTTTGAAATTAAAACATTACACTAAACAAAAAAAAAAAGATTCCATTACAACCCTCAAGTTAATATTCTCGGGACTTTCTTTGGCCGAACGTAGTTTAAAGGGAAGAAGGGGGATCAGCAACAAATGTCCTCGATGGGTTTCTTTGTTAATAAAGAGAGACATGTTACCAATATACCCTGAGATGAGAGACAATCCTGATAGGTATTGTCACCAATAATCTTAACCCATAGAGGTTGGTTCTATTTTAACATACACAATAAAAATGGGTTATGGTCCTAAAACTGTCTCTTAGTTTTGAGCTTAATTTCACAATTCTAAAAAAGTTACCCTGTATGCTTTAAAAAATACCTCGGCTTCCAGTTTCCTGATTCGATCATCCTTGGCTTTTAGTTCATTGATCAGATCATCTTTGCTTAAGTGATCGTAGTTACGATTTTCCCCATCTTTCATTTCCTAAAAACAAAGTTTCCGTAATTTTCAATTTGCCTCAAACAGGGAATATTTCAATAATTTCGGAAATACCTCTTTAATCGCCACACTTTGAAGATTTACTAAACTCATTTCGGAACTTAGTAAAGGGAGTTTGTGAAGTTGTAAATCTTTCCTAAAGAAAAATATTTATTCAAACTGCAGGTGTAACAAAAACGAACAAATCAGAAGAAAGTTCTCCCCATACATTGTAACTTTCCCTATCAAAGCTTAAAGAAATATGGCAAAGCTTAACTAGTGCAAATAGGTTGTCACAACCATCACAACTAATATGGTGTAATTTTGTTCAAGACTATTGAATTCCTCAAGCGCAATTTATGAATACAACTACAACTAGCACTTATAAATTATTTATTGTGCTAGTACTTTTAGTTTTTGAAATAGCAAAAATGATCCACTCCTTTTCAAGGCATAGTAGTTTCGATAGGTTTGGATCCGTTACACGCCTTATTTACATTAAAGTTGTATTATATTCATCACTTACCAGCTTAAACGTTCGACCATAACACGACAGTCTTTCACTAAATCCATCATACTTGGCACAGTTTCCCTGTTAAGATAACCTTTATTTACTATTAGTTCGTATAGGTCTGAAAGACTGTATGCCCTATTGATCACAATCATAGCTGTCGGCGCTGACTTCATTTCAGTGAGCCCGAGCGCAGATTGAGCGAGGCTATTCAAAATAACGAATAAGCCTGAAACATTTTTGAGGTTGATCCGCTCACGATACGTTACAAAGTGAGCCTGAAGGTTCAACGGTAAAGTTAACGAGAGCTTGCTCTGAGCCCTGTTACAAATTTTATGCCTTTCTTACTACAACTAGCACTTACAAATTATTTATTCTGGTAGTACTTTTAGTTTTTGAAATAGCAAAAATGATCCACTCCTTTTCAAGGCATAGTAGTTTCGATAGGTTTGGATCCGTTACATGCCTTATTTACATTTAAGTTGGAGCCTTGTTACAAATTTTATGCCTTTCTTGAGCTCCAGCGAGGTGAATTCAAAACTACGAGCCCGAGCATTATGAAAGCAAGCTCACCGTATTGAGTCTTGAGGTTGCTAAATTAACTAGGACAAAGCTCAAGCTTGCTAAATAGACTGAGCTAGAGCTTCAGGTGAGCCCGCGAAAGATATTTGAGCGAGGTTGAGCTCGAAGCTTCGAACAGAACCCGTAAAAATTAAGAGAATGAACCCGAGCCGAGCTCATAATTTATAAAAACTAACTTAGCTTGAGATCACATTGAGCTCTTAGGAAAAATTGTTTAAATTTTGAGCCCGAGCCGAGGTGAGCTCGCTGTAGATATTTATACGACTATGCCGCCATTGATAGTGAGAAAATGTTTTTTTAGTAGGATAGAAGTAACAAGTTGGGAAACCAAAATAAACCTTTCCGAGTCGTGACGCAATTAAGAGGTTTTTCTTTACATAATTAAATATACTTGATATTAATTATTTTAATCGTCATTAATTGACCTTAATTCTATTTAAATCGTTTTAAGAAACTGTATTCCTGAAATGATTTTAAATATAGCTATTGTTGACGTTTCAATTCAAGCGTATGCCTATCTAACAATTTTTGGAAATTTAGGGTAAATAAGGCGATTGATTCACAATAATGATAAGAAAACCCGCAATTGCGTGAAACTTTGGTGGAAGCCCTGCCATTGCGAGGATAGACGTTTCTCGTAACGTTCGCTCAAATTTGCCAACTGCGAACGCGGTGACAGACAGACTCACACAGACACGTCCAGTATAATACCTCTCCGTGACGTCATCGTCACGAGGAGAGTTAAAATAGCAGAATTTTTCCTAGACTGAAAAGCTAAACCCTTGTCTCAAATCTCCTTATGCCCATACCTATAGCGTGGCCTCTGTACCCCCACCTACGGCACCATAGTCCTCCCAGCATCCTCAGTGGTTAGGTAGGGTCGTACCGGACGAAATTGTAAAGGACGCTCCCTATATCTTAAAAATATAAGCTAGTTCTCGTACATATAAAATGGCGCTACGCGGCAGCACTTGGCAATCGCCTACCGAAGGGTAGGGGCGTGCGCGAGGTGCACCGGGAGAGATATGGTGCCGCAGGTCGCCCTTCATCATTTCCAAACCATCTCAACTCCCTTATCCCTGCTAAACCGATGACGGAGAAAATACCATTGAGTTGAGAAAATTATCCCTAGAGTGGCGTTTGCGTTAACCTGCCTATAGGGGTCAGTCTGGGAAATAAGGATATTTTTTAAACTAGTCCTAGGGACCAGTGACCCCCTAGTGTTCTAAATAATAAACTGGTCTCCGGAGAGGTCCCAGCCTTTGTTCTCATATAAATTTGCAATTAATAAACTGGTCCCGAGGACCAGTAACCCCCACTTCTTGAATTAAAAAACTAGTCCAAGCAATTAATAAACTGGTTTTGGACCAGAGGAAGTGTGCTATTTCCCAGACTGATTGGGGTACGTGGGACACTTTTGGAAACATCGGGACGGACAGCTTCCAAGTTTATCACGCGATAGTGTCGCCATCTCGAAGCCTAGATAAGAATGTGTAAATACATGTATTCTTGAAATCAGTGAAATTTCCCGCCTTTCTTTTAGTTCCCTCGGTTGCACCGGGACGGCGCCACAAGCGCGTGATATAGTTAATTGGGTCTTATATCCTAGCGGATGAAAGGCCACTCTAGTGGTAATTTTCTCAACTCAATGGAAAATGTAATGGATAGCTACATAAGTTTATAAGACATGTTTCATAAGTATGACACTACCTATACATTGGAATGCTAGAGACTTACTGAGAGATAGTTCGAGAACTTACTTTTGCAGTCCATCTTCCTATTTAGTCTGTACTAAGCGGTTAAAGCGTTTGAAAGCGCCTCACCAGGCGTCGCTTTATGAGAATCTATGACGTTTCAGCTACGTAACTTCGTAACCAGCTCTCAGTAACCAGTGCCGTACTTATGGAACGTATTTTATGAACTTATGACTTGGAAGAGGGAAGTACTGGAATGGAAAATACGATACCTCTAACATAAGCCATACGTACCCAGGCGCGGGACAGGAGGGGGGCGAATTTGGTTGAACGTCAGTCTGTAGCGGCACCTAGTGTTGAAATTTATTCTTATTTTGTGAAATTCGTCTGCTTTTTTCAGTTTCGAAAAAAATAAATTCACTGACGGGCGGGAGCCGGGAGGCACGGTTTAGGCTAACTTTTCTCTTCCAAAGTTTAGCAACGCACAATTCGCAATGGTTTTTATTATTTTGACTCTGTTTAGTTATGGGGAAGTACTGCTGTTACATTAATTGTAAAAGTGACTTCTGATATCATAAAAATTTAAATAAATAAATAAAGTAAAAGATGCGGCTACTTCAAAATTACTATTAAAGGTGGCAGCACTATATGACGTTCAACCAATTGCGCAATTCCGTGTCCCGAGCTTGGGTACCGCAAGATTTCCCTTCCAGTTACTTCCCTCTTCCAAGTTTCCATAGTGGGAAATTGATTAGTAGGATAGTAGTATTCCTTCTACGGGAAAAGCAAAACCTATAATGGAGAAAATAGTATGGATTGCTACATCGTGTCAACTATTCGTAGGTAAATATTCCCCCGTTTTTGTTCTGATCAGCATCATAAATTGCCGCCTTTTCCAAAATATTGCTATTTTCGGATCTTTCCTATTTTAGAGGCCGCCTTCGATAGTTGGATTTTTTTTTAGTAGGATAGTAGTAAAAATAGTAGTATTTTTCCTAGAAACGAAAAGCTAAACCGATGAGGGAGAAAATACTATGGATAACTAAATTCTGACTAAAACGCATTCATATGGTTTTACTCTATATATAATTTATGATTATTATTAGTGATTAATGCTATATTTATAGCAAGGTTTCGCCTTGAGGGAACAAAATCCCCTGTCGCTAGGGCAGTTCTTACATGCAGAACCATACCCGTTTAAGTGAGGGTAGTTCTCGCATGCAGTGTAAAACTGCATACAAAGTCGGCCATTTGATCGACTTAAACGCGGTATGAAACTGCATTTAAAAGTCAGTCGTATAGCCAATTAAAAACTTCTGGAAAAGGCAGAAAGTTTTCCATTTGTATAAATGTATGGGGTATTAAATCGGTTTTGGAGGCCATAATATTCAAGCAGTAGATACAGACGTTTTTGTGAAATATAATAATCGCTTTTCATTAAGAGGTTTTCGAGCACCAGAACCGCATTTAACATAATCTTCTCTACCATATTTCCAAAAAATAAAATCCATTTGAACTCTAAATGCGCTCAAAATAGATAGACCACTACTGACGCCTAGTTGAGCGGCCAGTGTAATAGTCCATGGTTCCATTATGCTTGCTTATTCTCCACTGGCCTCTCAAGTAGGCCACTACTGACGCCTAGTTGAGCGGCCAGTGTAATAGTCCATGGTTCCATTTTGCTTGTTTATTCTCCACTGGCCTCTCAAGTAGGCCACTACTGACGCCTACTTGAGCGGCCAGTGTAATAGTCCATGGTTCCATTTTGCTTGTTTATTCTCTACTGGCCTCTCAAGTAGGCCACTACTGACGCCTAGTTGAGCGGCCAGTGTAATAGTCCATGGTTCCATTTTGCTTGTTTATTCTCCACTGGCCTCTCAAGTAGGCCACTACTGACGCCTACTTGAGCGGCCAGTGTAATAGTCCATGGTTCCATTTTGCTTGTTTATTCTCTACTGGCCTCTCAAGTAGGCCACTACTGACGCCTACTTGAGCGGCCAGTGTAATAGTCCATGGTTCCATTTTGCTTGTTTATTCTCTACTGGCCTCTCAAGTAGGCCACTACTGACGCCTACTTGAGCGGCCAGTGTAATAGTCCATGGTTCCATTTTGCTTGTTTATTCTCTACTGGCCTCTCAAGTAGGCCACTAATGACGCCTAGTTGAGCGGCCAGTGTAATAGTCCATGGTTCCATTATGCTTGCTTATTCTCTACTGGCCTCTCAAGTAGGCCACTAATGACGCCTAGTTGAGCGGCCAGTGTAATAGTCCATGGTTCCATTTTGCTTGTTTATTCTCCACTGGCCTCTCAAGTAGGCCACTACTGACGCCTAGTTGAGCGGCCAGTGTAAAAGTCCATGGTTCCATTTTGCTTGCTTATTCTCTACTGGCCTCTCAAGTAGGCCACTATTGACGCCTAGTTGAGCGGCCCGTGTAATAGTCCATGGTTCCATTTTGCTTGCTTATTCTCTACTGGCCTCTCAAGTAGGCCACTATTGACGCCTAGTTGAGCGGCCCGTGTAATAGTCCATGGTTCCATTATGCTTGCTTATTCTCTACTGGCCTCTCAAGTAGGCCACTAATGACGCCTAGTTGAGCGGCCAGTGTAATAGTCCATGGTTCCATTATGCTTGCTTATTCTCTACTGGCCTCTCAAGTAGGCCACTAATGACGCCTAGTTGAGCGGCCAGTGTAATAGTCCATGGTTCCATTTTGCTTGTTTATTCTCCACTGGCCTCTCAAGTAGGCCACTACTGACGCCTAGTTGAGCGGCCAGTGTAATAGTCCATGGTTCCATTATGCTTGTTTATTCTCCACTGGCCTCTCAAGTAGGTCACTACTGACGCCTAGTTGAGCGGCCAGTGTAATAGTCCATGGTTCCATTTTGCTTGTTTATTCTCCACTGGCCTCTCAAGTAGGCCACTACTGACGCCTAGTTGAGCGGCCAGTGTAATAGTCCATGGTTCCATTATGCTTGCTTATTCTCCACTGGCCTCTCAAGTAGGCCACTACTGACGCCTAGTTGAGCGGCCAGTGTAATAGTCCATGGTTCCATTTTGCTTGTTTATTCTCCACTGGCCTCTCAAGTAGGCCACTATTGACGCCTAGTTGAGCGGCCAGTGTAATAGTCCATGGTTCCATTATGCTTGCTTATTCTCTACTGGCCTCTCAAGTAGGCCACTAATGACGCCTAGTTGAGCGGCCAGTGTAATAGTCCATGGTTCCATTATGCTTGCTTATTCTCCACTGGCCTCTCAAGTAGGCCACTACTGACGCCTAGTTGAGCGGCCAGTGTAATAGTCCATGGTTCCATTTTGCTTGTTTATTCTCCACTGGCCTCTCAAGTAGGCCACTATTGACGCCTAGTTGAGCGGCCAGTGTAATAGTCCATGGTTCCATTATGCTTGCTTATTCTCTACTGGCCTCTCAAGTAGGCCACTAATGACGCCTAGTTGAGCGGCCAGTGTAATAGTCCATGGTTCCATTTTGCTTGTTTATTCTCCACTGGCCTCTCAAGTAGGCCACTACTGACGCCTAGTTGAGCGGCCAGTGTAATAGTCCATGGTTCCATTATGCTTGTTTATTCTCTACTGGCCTCTCAAGTAGGCCACTACTAACGCAAAGATGAGCGGCCCGACACCTAACCTAACCTAACCGAACCAAACCAAACCAAACCAGACCGAACCGAACCGAACCGAACCTAACCTAACCTATACTTATCTAGTTTGAAAGTTAGGACATATCTGTACTGGCCTCGCAATTAGTTTAAAGGCCAGTGTGATACTTCCATTTCGTTTTTAATATTTATTCACGAACGGCAAAGTAGCCGACGATAAAAACATAGATAAGAGACCCTAGTTTAATTTTGCGTGTTTATTCTCTACTGGCCTCTCAAGTAGGCTACTACCAACGCCTACTTGAGAGGCCCGTGTAATTGTCCACGGTTCCGTTTTGCATGTTTATTTTCTAATGGCCTCTCAACGCCTACTTGAGAGGCCCGACATGAAATTTCACCCGCCTCGCCTAAACCAAACCTAACCTAACCTGGTCTAATCTCGTTTGAACGTAAGGGCATATCTGTACTTGCCTCGCAACTAGGTCTCTTGGGACCCCTAGTTAAAAGGCCGATGTATTATTCCAACATTTCGTTTTGCATGTTCATTCTGTACTGGCCTCGCAATTAGAACACTTAAAACGCCTTGTTAAAAGGCCAGTGCATTACCCCATTTCATTTTTCCTGTTTATTCACGAAAGGCTAAGTATGCGCCTCTTTGCACGGAAAAAAGACAGTAATATAGCAATATTTTGGAAAAGGCGGAAATTTATGGTTAGTCAGCAATATTTTGGAAAAGGTGGCTAATAATGGTTAGACAGCAATATTTTAAAAAAGGCGGCAATTTATGGTTAGTCGGCACAATGTAGCAATTCATACTATTTTCTCCATCATTGGTTCTGCTTCTCCATGTAGGGGGAATACTACTATTTTTACTACCATCCTACTAAAAAATTTACCACTATGGAAAACGGCCTCTAAAATAGGAATGACCCCTATTTTCTGTATTACTGCCGTGAAAAGAGGCGCATACTTAGCCTTTCGTGAATAAACATGCAAAATGAAACCAGGGATAATTACATGGGTCTTTTATCTAGGAGTTTGTAGTCGACTACTTGAGAGGCCGGTACACAATTAAGTGAAAACAAAAAGTGGAGGGGTGTAAAAAAATTAAAGCAATGTATAAAAGTAGAATTAATAAATTTTATTTACAAATAGAGATTGCCTCGGAATTTTGAATAATCAAAAAATTATGTATCTATCCTCGATATTTGAATAATGCCTCTTGAGTAGTCAAAATGTAGCTATCATAAGCTTGGAAGAGGGAAGTAACTGGAAGGGAAATCTTGCGGTACCCAAGCTCGGGACACGGAATTGCGCAATTGGTTGAACGTCATATAGTGCTGCCACCTTTAATAGTAATTTTGAAGTAGCCGCATCTTTTACTTTATTTATTTATTTAAATTTTTATGATATCAGAAGTCACTTTTACAATTAATGTAACAGCAGTACTTCCCCATAACTAAACAGAGTCAAAATAATAAAAACCATTGCGAATTGTGCGTTGCTAAACTTTGGAAGAGAAAAGTTAGCCTAAACCGTGCCTCCCGGCTCCCGCCCGTCAGTGAATTTATTTTTTTCGAAACTGAAAAAAGCAGACGAATTTCACAAAATAAGAATAAATTTCAACACTAGGTGCCGCTACAGACTGACGTTCAACCAAATTCGCCCCCCTCCTGTCCCGCGCCTGGGTACGTATGGCTTATGTTAGAGGTATCGTATTTTCCATTCCAGTACTTCCCTCTTCCAAGATGGAAAACGGCTTTAAAATAGGAATGAGCCCCACTATTTTACAAAAGTACATAATATACGTAACATTTTGATAATAATATAATAAAATTATAGCGTTACCAAGGGCGTTTCCCCCCAGTTTAATATACATTCTTACCAGTCAGGGATAATATGAACGTTTCTCTTTTACTGTAAGGAGGAACCGTTACGGTAAAACAGAGGGAACTGCATGTCCAATTGTCCATTCGACTCGTCAATCTTCAGCAGACGACACGACATCACATTCACAGTCTATAGATCAAATTGTTCGCAGAAGCAGTGCCGTCATAATTCGCTACGGCCTCTTGAAGACTCACCTACTTAGTTGGTCCGTGAGTTTTATTTGAGACAGCAATAGCATCATTTATATAAAAGATTAGAGACGACTGTAATCATCGGAAGGTCCCTCTAAGTTATCGGTAAATTTTATTTTATATCCTGTTATTTTTTTCTTTTACGGTGGCCGTCACCGAAACCTGGCTGAAGCCAGAAACCTTGGACTGTGAAAAATCTATCCCCTCGTTTGCCTTGTTTCGGCACGACCGACTTGTCCCTACTATTGGTGGACCTGTACATTGAGTTCAGAACATATATCTTTCTAGAGTTCTATTTGGATATCGGGTTTTCGCGCTCGAGCGACCATCGTTTTTGAAATTATGGGACGGACGGATAACTTTATCATTAGGTGGTGGCGCCATCTATTTCACTTAAAAACACATATTTGTTACTATGGCGTCTGCTATAATTTCTTAATATAGATAGGAAACGTTTAGAAACCGCTATGATAATGGAAGTAAATTGCTAGATTCGAGTAAAAACAGAGAAGTAACTGCATTAACCGATAGTATATGTATTTTTGAGCTTTCGTGATAGTCAACTTGACAAAAATGATCACCGCAAATGTCTTTTTTTGGAGTTCATTCAATTCCATTAATGGCCTGACACCATTGTTTTGGTAATTCCGAATTTTTTGTAGGGAATCTTAATGGTACAGTTCAAAAAGGGTTGAACTATCAAAATATTTATTAATTTTCTATACGTATACTATATACTTATGTTACAAAACATTTTTATTTCTACCAGTGTTGACACACTTTTATACTGAGCATTTTTGAGTCTCGACCCATTTTAAAATTTAATACATTTTCACATTATGTGTTACTTTAATAACTAATAACATATAATTCCCAAGTAAAAACACGCATTTAATAAGAAATTGATCAATATTCCATTTATTAAATATCAAATTTTATTTATTAGGCTCCACTTACTGTTTTTCAATTACCTAACTTTCATATTTCGCGCTTTACTTCTTCCTAAGCCTAATTTTCAAACTCGAGCTGCGGCGATTTTGCGGGGCGCTTTCCCGCAAAATCGTGGGAAATTCTTTTAAGCTTCTCACGTAAGGCGACAGATGGCGTTAACGACTAATGATAAAGTAATGAAATTCGACGAATCCGAGTACGCGAGGAGGAAATTCAACAAAAACTCTAGAAATACATATATTAGAACTCAATGGACCTGTACACGTCACGCGAGGTCCCGCTCTTTGATCCTGTCACCTTGTCCCGCTGGTCTGTTGACCTTGGCCTCTATATTTTAACCGTTTTGTCTGGCAATGGGGCATCGGCAACCAGCAACCCGGCCTTGATTGCTCCTACCTTAGTGACTGTTTGTGCCCCCATGCAGTTTTGGTTCCCTGTGCTTTAGCTTTTTTATTGTTATTATTATTATTATTTTTTTGTTTTTTTGTTTTGTGTTTGATTTTTATTTATTATTATTATTATTCTTATTTTTTTTTGCTTTTTATTTCTCTGTTGTGTCTCGCTGTATTATTATTGTTATTTTCATTATTATTTTTTAGACGGCGGTCACACAGGGGACTTACTGGCTCAGTGACCACGCACCACCTCGCCGCTTGCTAAATAAACCGTTGCCTACGGAATAAGAATTAAGGCCAGTTCTCCGTAGGGCTTTCAGACTGTATTTCTGACATTTTAGTTCGCCTTTAATATCCGCTAGGTGCGCTCTTTGCTATCCTTCGGTGACGCGACGCTACGATTTGAATTTTTTTCCCGCCGAGCCGATGCGCTATAGGTAGACTGACTTGAAGCAACACGCCCGAAGCTGAAGGGGTGGATTACTTTCCTATCCTCTTCTTACCCGTTTTGACTGGTTTCCCCAACATATCTGTGTTAACTATGAAGAGACGAATAGAATGTAAAACCGTTATAAAAAAAGTAGAGGGTGGTGTTTGGGGGTCTTTCAAAAAGAAGTTTCGGTTGGCGCTCGTTTCCTAGAAGGCTATACGGCTTTTGTTCTCGCGCTGTGTACGATTGTCGATTCAGCTTTCACTAGTCAAATTTTTATGTTTAAATTTCGTGTTATTTAAATCAGAATGCATCTACATGTCTGTAATATAGTTCTGCAAGATAAAATCTAAGAAAGGTATGTTACGTCAAACATTTTTGGGTATATAATTACTATAATATCGGTTTAAAGTCTCGTAAGTTTACTCAAGATAGGTTTTGAAAATGGTAATTTGCTTTGGTTTACTTATTGTAAAATGCAATAAGAACAATAATAAAATACTTAAAACCTCAATGAACCAAAGCAAATTTAATTTTATGAATGACCCCTTTAAAGAAGGATAGCAAAGAGCGCCTTCACGAGAGGAAATATATCAAAGAACGATTCTTCCAGATAGGTTAAAGTCCCCCACCTTCAACCAATCTTGAACTGGCCTTAATTCTTATTCCGTAGGCAACTAAATTTTTTAAAAGATTTCACCGTGAGGGAGACGAGAAAAACCTTATTTTTGATACCCCCATGTATCGGAGATAACGTACTTTCCTTCTAAATTCGTTAGTTAATTTTAGTTTGAAGGTATTGTGTCTATTTAACGAAATTAGGTCCATTGGAAAGATAAATTTATTTAGATTAATTTAAAAGATTTCTCCGTGAGGGGGACGAGATATACCCTTTTTTTTATTACCCCTCCCATGTATTTCGGCTTTTTCAACTTTTTAATTTAATTTCTTATGTTAAATTTATCATTGTTATTATAAAAAATATATATATTAAATTTAATAATACTTTTAAAATTTCTCAATCCATTTTTCAGTTTTTGCCGTTGAAGTTCTTAAAAACAACATTTTTTTCATTAGTCTGGAAGCAATTCTGACAATTTTCCCGTCGCGAGTCCAGCAAAATATTTGGTTCTACTTTCTGTTCATATCGTCTGCTACGTTCTGACAAATCGACGGCGGTAGTAAAAGCTATGCCTCCAACGCGTAAACCTTGAAGGAGAGAGTAATGGAGTGGAAACCCCCATACCTTAAGCGTTGCCTTTGTACCCCCACCTACGGCACCATAGTCCTCCCATCATTCCCAGCGGTTAGGTAGGGTCGTGCCGGACGAAATTGTAAAGGACGCTCCCTCTATCTCAAAAATAGAAGCTAGTTCTCATTCAAATAAAATGGCGCTACGCGGCAGCACTTAGCAATCGCCTACGGAATGGTAGGGGCGTGCGCGAGGTACACTGGGAGAGATATGGTGCCGCAGGTCGCCCATCATCATTTCCAATCCATCTGACTCCCTTATCCCTGCGTAAACCCCAAACAATGAAATGTGTCAACCGAGGAAAATAACTAACGAAAATGTCAGTTGAAAAAGATTCCTCAGCCAATAAAATGAGGCGGCTGAGAATGAATCCTGAATTTCGAATGAAAGAGAATGAACGAAAACGGTTACTATACGCCGCTAAGAAAAAGGCTTTGATGAAGTTTCTAGCAGTGAATACGACGAACCAGCAAATTTGCACTTCGAAAAATGCCAATGACGCGTCGAACAGTTTGCCTGAGGTTAAAATAGAAGATCGAGATGGTAGTCACTCGAATTGCACTTGGAGACAGGGGCGCCGATCGCTATTTTTCCCAGGGGGGGGGGCTGGGGCCCGAGGCAACACCAGGAAGCTCAGCCAAAATTTTTAATTCCCTATGAATTATGATTTTATAGGAGAAAAATTGTGTTTTTATACTAAATATAGTACTAAAATTATCATAGGTTATTCTATTTTCGCTTAAGCTGTGTAGAAAAATCTAAAAAAAAATATTCGGATTTTACTTTGAAACTAGTATGGACAAAAAATCCAGAGCGAGCGAAGCGAGCTCCGCAATTTCGCTGTCTATAAATTTGATCTCGATGAATGCGCTTAATTTTGATAAACTTGGCGCTTAATTATACGAAAACTTCGACTAAGTCGAGAGCATAGATTGTATTAGAACCATTCATGGAATTATAAGATAATATAGGACAGGTTCAAATAGGTAGCATTTTATAGTGATTATAGGGCCGCTGGGCTCCCTGAAACACTCAAAGAGTCCGTTTGGTATTACCAGCCCCACGAATCTATGGAAAGCCATTCGTGTCACATGCAAAGAGGACAGAGAAACGCGCTTTATAAAATCCGCCGAAAAATGGGAAACAACAAATATTATTATATTATTATTTTTTCGCGTTAATATTTAAAGACACGCCCTCCAGATTTCCGATATATGATTCGCTGAAATATTTTTAGCGGAAATATTCGTGGATTTGATTGTTTTGAAAATTTTAACACGACCGAAAATTTTTGTCGCGTTGAATTTAAATTCAAACGCATTGATTTGAGTTGCCTGAAAACATTCAGCACCTACGTTCTGATTATAATCTTGCTACTTCCATATTAAGTAGAAAATGTTTAATAGGAATCGTATATAGTAAAATAGACAAAAATAATTCCATTATTTCAACAAGAAAAGGCCATAATTATTTTCCTTATACTGTCAAAAAAGGGAGCGTGGGGGACCAGTCTCGGTCAACTCACAGTGTCACCCAAATTTAACGAGGCTTCCCAGAGGGGGCTGAGCCCCCTCTGATTTTTCCCAGTGGGGGCTCGGGCCCCCACTGCCCCCACATGATCGGCGCCCCTGCTAGGGTAGTATTCTGGCTTAACAAAAAAAAAAAAAAAAACGTGATTTTTGTATATGTTTTGTTTTCTGTATGCCATTTTGGCCATTTTTTTTGGTTGCCTTCCCCAAAGTGGGCAGGTTCCCCTGTCCCCATTGTAGTATTTGTTCCCATTACTCTTAGATTTCTCTCTCTAATTAATAACTCTCTATACTTTTATTAAGATTCTTTATTTAGTTAAAAACATTACTGTCACACTCAAGCTCGAGTCCAAGACTGTCGTTTTCTGATCCCGATTCCCCCACCCTCTTTTGTTTACATGAATCGGTTCAGTTCAGTTCTAAATAATTATATCCGGTGCCAGATCCCAGAATCCCACATCTCCCCTTCCCCGACTCCTCCAACGACAAACCAACATTAATTAAATTAAAATATTTTTTTTTCTATAATTGTACATATACTAAATATCACGACTTTATACAAGCTAAAATTTTCTATTCCTATTCCAATGATATCTTTATGGTTTAGTTATTGTTCGCCTTGGTCTGTTTGGCAAAGTGTTTACGGTGTTGGGTTTTGTATTTTTATACATTTGGTCCGGTTCCCCGCAACGTCTCCTTCATCGGATATGAGTGACTCATATGATAGGTCGGGTTCCATTTGTTCCAGTGCTTCTTGTGGTTCCTCTACAACTTTAAGTTCATCTTCATTATGGTCGAGATCGGGCGGTTTAAGTGGTTCTTCTGTTCTTCTCTTATTTGCAGGATTTTGGACTATTCCAGCTTGGCTGGGTGGCGCTGACAAATGTGTCGGCGTACCCGGTTTATCTAGGATGCTGTGTACATTTTGTGTGTTTCTTGCGAGCTCTCTCCTCACTATTCCTAGTGAGGTACATATTTTGAGGCCTAGGATGGTTAGTGCTGGTATTTTGACAATGTAGAATGTTGTATACACGTAATTCTCTCTAAATCTACACCGTAGCCGACATTCTCCGAACAGTTTTAATTCTTCTCCCGAGTAGGTTCTGATCTTAGCTGTAGTTGCCAGTATGGGTGCTCTGTCCCGCTCCGGTATCCTTAAATATGTATGATAAGACATTACATTTGCTTGAGCCCCCGTATCAATCTTCATGGGAAGACGTTCCGTTTCAATTTGGATTTCTTCGATCCATTCGTCTAATTCATTATTGTCCGGGATATCGATATTAACTTTTAAAAGTGTTCCTAGGAAGAGAGCCTCGTCTTCCACATTAGTGTTTAATTTCATTTTCCAGTCTTGTGTTGAAGAAGTCGAGAGTTCATAGCTAGGACCGCCGGGGTAGGTGTCACCCGCGATTCTCCCTTCTATTGGTACTTCTTGTCCTACTTCCCCCTGATTTTGCCACTGATTATTTGTAAATTGCATTTGCTCTTGGGTCTCCTCCGGTGTGTCTTCTTGTACCAGAAAGTGTACCGATGGAGATGGCGGGCACATTCTGCTGTAGTGGCCCAATTTACCACAATTATGACATGGTCTACCTTGGGCTGGGCAGAATTGGTGAGAGTGTATTGTGCCGCAGTTAGTACAGCCTTGTATTGTGCCACAGTTATTACAGCCTTGTCTATTATCTTGTTGAGTTGAAAGCCCTCTTCCAATTTCTGTATGCCTTGTCCATGCAGTATTAGGCCTAATTTGAGGCGAATATCCTCGCGATCTTCCACTCTGTACAAAATATGGTGTTGACTGGAATCTAGCTGATTGGTGGTACTGCTGTCTTGGCCCTTGTCCTCTAAACCGAACCGTGTGCATGTAACTCTGACTTGGGTGCCCTTGTTGGTTATGTATGGCGTAGATTACCGGTGTATCCTGTCCATTAACTTGCTGCAAGCCCTTCTTTGAAGATTCCGCTGTTTTACAGATCGAAATTGCCTTTGGTAAGTCTAAATCGTCCGTGTCAAGCAGTTTCTCCCTTACTGTTTGATCTGTAATTCCCAATATTATGCGGTCCATTATCAAACCTTCTTTTAGAGTTCCGAATTCGCAGTTAGCCGCTTTAGTCCTTAGGCTAGTAACATACTCATCGATGGATTGGCTTGGTTCTTGATTCGTTTTATAAAATAAATGTCTTTTTACGGTGAGGCTCATATACGGTTTATAATGGCCGTCGAACGCAGTTAGAACTTCTACTAATGTCGGATTGGTATCGGTCTCAATATACGCAAAGGAGTTGTACAACTCGATTCCTATGTCCCCGATAGTATGGAGTAAAATCGCACGCTGCTGAGCAACTGGTTTAGTATCGAGCCCTATAGCCGCTGCATAGTACTGGAATCGCTGTTTCCAACGGCGCCATTCTTGGGCCGGATTATCTTCAGGCGCAAAAGTATGTGGTGGTTGGTAGACAGTTGCCATCATTATTATCGACGTCCGCCGTATGAACAACAGTAATCTGATTCCAACAAGTTCTTTGGATTCCAAAATCCTCACGTTGACTTCTTAAGCCTCGGTCTGTAGGCGTATTCTTCAAATTATTCTCACTTTACACGGGGTTTTTATGACGGGGTTGTTAGGCACTTCTGACACCATGTAGTATTTGTTCCCATTACTCTTAGATTTCTCTCTCTAATTAATAACTCTCTATACTTTTATTAAGATTCTTTATTTAGTTAAAAACATTACTGTCACACTCAAGCTCGAGTCCAAGACTGTCGTTTTCTGATCCCGATTCCCCCACCCTCTTTTGTTTACATGAATCGGTTCAGTTCAGTTCTAAATAATTATATCCGGTGCCAGATCCCAGAATCCCACACCCATCAGGACCTAATAAATATGTTTCCTTAACTCCCTATCTGTGGTCCACCCGAGTTTTTGAATTTGGTTCCCGGGCTTTGGGTGGGGCTTCCCTCCCCGAAATTTCTTTTCAGGTACTCCCAGCGGCTTTACACTGCTGTTTCCCCGTCACCCGGGGCCGCTGCTTCTTTCTTGCAGAGGGGGAGGATGTAACGGGGAGCCCGTTACCAGGATTCACCACCAGATGGAGCAAGCTACACCAATACCAGAGTTCCCCGCTAGACGGCCCAGAAAGCTGAACCTTGGACCTGTCGTCTGCTCGCCCCCGGATTGGCTGATCCCAGGAGGCCCGAGGGGATATAATTCAAAGGTAGCCCGGGAATCAGGGCAGTTGGACGAGTACCGGGATCAAGACCAGTTAATGATGTTTATTAGATTAATTAACTTTATTTACTTGTTTAAATGTTATCTAACGGATTGTAATGTATATTAATGTTAAACTAACGGATTGTAAATATAAATTAACCGGTTTTCTATATTAATAAATATATTGAATTAAGATAAATTACGTAGTCGTGTGTTTTCGGGAATCAGCGATAGCGCGCGATTTCAAAAGCAATTGCACTTTGAGAAGTGACACGTCCAATAGTTTGCCTGACGCTAAATTAGAAAATCAAGATACAACTCAATCAGATTGCACTTAAAGAAGTGATACTTCGAGTCAATTGCCGAATGTTACCTTACAAGATAAAGAGACTAATGAAAGCAATTGCACTTTGAGAAGTGACACGACCAATAGTTTGCCTGACGTTAATTCACAAGGTCAAGATGCTAATCAGATACACGCTCGTAAGTCAAAGGGACAGCGTGATGCTGACCGTCGAAGAGAAAGACGACGTAATAACCCTAATTATCGTGAAATGGAAAAGCTGCGTGACTGACTCGAAGAATACGTAGGGAGAAACGGCGCAGTGACCCTAGTTATTTTAATATGGAACAGCTGCATGACAACTTAAGTCGAAAACGTCGGTGTTGTGTTATCTGCACATTAATAACACGACTGATTAAAACGTAACAAGATCAACTTTATTAAGTGTTCGTCGTAACATATTTACGGCTCGGGCGATAACTAACTAGCCCCTCGTTAGCTCGTATACTTATATAGGCCTGCACAATGTACAAGGTCCAATTCAATCATTTAAGACAATTCAGTTCAGTTCAGTATCTACATTATACAACATCCTTTCTCTTAAGTTAATTTATATATCGTCAGGATTTTATCTATATCATAAATTAAGCTTGAGGACCTTTTTCACCGCTCGGCCACTCTTTGTTCTTATTGCTGGTGAGCTGTCAATGATTGCGGTTGGAGGTGATGATTCTGACTGGTTGCTGCTGGATGATGATTCTGACTGGTTGCTGCTGGATGATGATTCTGACTGGTTGCTGCTGGATTCTGTTGCTGTCGACAGTTGTGGATCAGGAGTACCAGAGTTGATTGGCATTGACGGTTGTAATGCGGAGTCTGACTGTTGTGGCTCAGCAGTATCAGAGTCGATTGGCCTTGATGGTTGTGATGGCTCAGGTGCATGAATACTGAAGCGCCTTGACGTTGATAGTTGTGGCTCGTAGCTATTGGACTCTATGGAATTTGACGGCATTGCTATCAAGTGATACCTATTTCTTCGGATTACGCCCCGAGGGGTATCCAAGATATATGATCTTGGTTCTTCTGCGTGATACTTGACCGTTCCTTGAGTCTTGAGATCAGTTATCCACACACTTTCTCCCCTTGAGAGTACGGATAATTCTTTGGCTTTATGACGGTTATCATAATTATCCTTCAATTTCCTCTGGCGGGTTTCCTCCCTTTGTCGGACTATGTCGTACGGCGGAATACTAGGTATCAGATCCCTAGAAGTTGTTGGCAAGGTGGAGCGAAGTTTTCGTAACATCAAGAGCTCCGCAGGAGTATAACCGTTAGCCAAAGGCGTTGATCTAGAAGACAAAATGGCGCGACACGGATCTTCGCCTTTCTTGAGTGTTTGCTTAACGACTTTAACGGCCGCTTCGACAAAACCGTTGCTTTGTGGAAATCTTGGACTTGAGGTTACGTGTGTGAAACCGTAAGTTTTGGCGAACTCTCGGAATTCTGAAGTAATGGTCTTCTGAAATTGCGGTCCATTGTCACTTTTCACTACTTCCGGAATTCCGTGTGTCGCAAAGATTTTCTTGATGGCGTTGATTACCGTTTTGGTGCTCATGTCGCTCAATTGCTTTATCTCAAAATATCTGGAGTAAAAGTCGGTTACAAGTAAATACCATTTTCCTTGCAAATAGAATAGGTCCATCGCGAGTATCTTCCATGGACGATCTGGAAATGTACTGGGACGCAGCGGTTCGTGAGGGTTGCTCGATTCCTTGATACATGTTATACAACTCTTGACCTTGTCCTCAATATCCTTAGAGATCCCAGGCCACCAGACAGCGGACTTCGCTCGTGCTCGGCATTTAGTAATGCCCTGATGACCTTCGTGTATTTTCTCGAGAATATCCCTTCGAACGGTATCGGGTATCAGAATCCTTGGGCCTTTCATGAGTAAACCCTGTTGAATTGTTATCTCGTCGCGGAACGGAAGATATTTTCGGAGAGTTTGATGGACATCCTTTGGTATCGGCCAACCAACTTGAATATATTGTCGAAGTTTCTTGCAGGTCTCATCTTCCTGTTGCGCAATCCATATCTCTGATAAACGGACGTCTGATACTGGTATGCTTGAGGTGACCAATTGCACATGAGCTATGACCTCGTCTTCAAGCTCGGTGGCTCCCACATCTGGCAACGGACGTCGAGATAGGGTGTCTGCGATTATTAGTTGTTTGCCGGGAATGTAGCTGACTTCATAATCATATCGCATCAGACGGATTCTTAGGCGTTGCAAGCGAGGAGATAAGTCATCAAGTGGCTTTGTTTGCATAATGGCAACCAAAGGTTTATGATCGGTCTCTATGTCAACTTTTACCCCGACATTGTAGTCCTTGAATCTCTCACAAGCCCAAACCATGGCTAACGCTTCCTTCTCAATTTGTGCGTATCTTTTCTCCGCCTGACTTAATGTCTTTGATCCATACGCAACTACCCTGAGAGAGCCGTCGGGCTGTTGTTGACGTAATACGGCTCCAATGCCGAACGATGATGAATCAGCAGAAAGAACGGATCTGTTCTTAGGATCAAACGGGGCCAATACCGGCATTGATGAGAGGATTCGTTGAAGTTTGGTGAAAGCGTCTTGCTGAACGTCCGACCACTGCCACTGATTTTTGCTGCTCAGCAAAGAGTTTAGCGGTTGCGCGATCTCTGCCATGTTTGGAATAAATTTTCCTAGGTAATTAGCCATACCAAGAAATCTTCGTAGTTGCGTTGCGTCTTCCGGTGGCTTCATTCGTGTGATGGCTTTTATTTTGTCGTCATCCGGCTTAATGCCCTCTTCATCAATCGTGTGACCCAGAAATTTGACTCTTGTGACAGAAAATTCACATTTCTCGAGGTTGAGTGTCACACCCGCCTTTTCCAGATTGCGTAACGTATGTCTAAGGCGAGCGTCATGGTCGTCTTGATCCGTTCCATATACTAATATGTCATCTTGGAGGTTCACATTTCCAGAAACCCCTTCAAGTGCATGGCTGATTTGACGCTGGAAGTGCTCTGACGCTGAACTGAGGCCAAATGGTAGTCGATTAAAATAAAAACGTCCAAATGGTGTGATAAAAGTGGTGAGCGGTGCAGATTTCTTATCCAATGGGATTTGCCAATATCCGCTATTTGCGTCCAACTTCGAAAAAATCTTGGCTCCCGCCAACTGACCCAAGACGTGATCCACTGCTGGCATTTGATACCGTTCCCGGCGGATATATTTGTTCAAATGAGTGAAGTCCACGCAGATACGTAAACTTGGTGTTTCCACGTCGTTAAGACTCGTCTCTGAATCTTTCCGGAACCCTTTTGGTTTGTTCTTCAGCACAATAACCATGGGGGCACACCAATCAGTGGGCTCTTCGATTAATGATATGACGCCACGTGCGACCATCCTGTCTAACTCTGCCTTGGTTTCTGTTAAGAGAGCTATAGGAACTCTTCTTGGTGTGGACAACGCAAAAGGCTTGGCATTAGGATCCAATCGAATTGTATAGGGTGTTTTCATCTTGCCCAGGCGTCCGAATAGATCTGGAAACTCTTCACGTGGATTTATTGATGTTCAAGGTGCAATTTCTTCAACCATTTTTACTAATGATAAGTCTTCACTGTCGGCTAGGCCCAATAGCGGTATTTGAAGGTTCTGAATGACATAAAGATAGGAGTCTGTCGTGATGTCCTTGTATCGAAGCTTGGCCTTGATTTTCCCCGTCGTTGTTAGTCGAATTTTTCCTGGACCATATAACAACTTGTCCGAGGTGAGCAATTGGTGGTTCCTCAGCGTGGACTCGTACAGCTCCATGGGAATGGCGCTAACTTCAGCACCAGTGTCGACTTTGAATTCAATTAACCTCCCGTTGATTTCTATTGGGACCATCCATTTTATCTTACGTTCGCTTGATACTGGCAAAAGGTCAATTTCTTCCATAAGAGTATACTTCCTGAGAACAACGTCCTGATCCAGCTTCTGGTCCTTGTTACTGTTTGCCTTCATTGCCGTGATGGACCCCACATAGAAAGAATCGGCCTCTACCTCATGAATTTGCGACCCTCGACGGCATACCTTTGAATAATGGCCGATGTCGTTGCATGTATAACATTTAGCACTCCTGGCAGGGCATTTGTCTCTTGGATGGTTGTCCTCTTCTCCACAACGATGGCAACTTGATGCTCGGTTATATGAAAACCCCCTGTTTGCTTTCTTAAAGGGGCCGTTCGGACCGTTGGACAAACGACGATCTTCCTCGTAGAGCTTAGCATAGCGGGTGGGTAAAAAAGGAGAGGGGGTCGGACAGCCCCTTTAACTTGGGACGTATTCTTGAAACGTGATCGTTGGATATGTGGTGCGAATGTTCGGCGGTCGCGACTTCTCAGTTGGTCAACTTGACGGGTTTCAGTTACCGTCGATCCATTTAACTCCAGCTGTTCCCGTCGTCTGTCTTCTGCGCTCCGAACTCTCTGGATAGCTTGTTCCAACGATAGATGTTCATCATCTTGCAACCTCTCCGACAGGGCTTTGTTAGAAATGCCCACCACTATACGGTCACGAATTAATTCATCCTTAAGAGCGCCGTAGTTGCAATGTTCTGCCATGGCATATACTGATGTAATGAACTCGTCCGCGGACTCGCCCTCCTTTTGAAAGCGTGTGTTGAATTTGGCCCGCTCATAAATAGTATTCCGACGAATAATAAAATGGCTTTCAAACTTGTTAAGGACCACTTGAAAGTCTGTCTGTGCCGCGGCAGCAAGACTGAAGGAACTGAATATGTCATCTGCTTTATCTCCCATGAGGTAGATGAGTGCGTTGACCTGTTCTTCGTCGTCTTTAGCGCTGAGGCCGGACGCTTTCCGAAAGCGCTCAAAGCGCCGTTTCCATGATGGCCAGTCATTCGGACACGCGAAGTTAAATGGCTCAGGAGGAGTGACTTGGAAAGCAACTGCCAAAACGCTCGGTACCGCTGGTTGAGCCATGAAAGTTGCAATTGGCTGGGTTGAACACGACTCGGGATAGAATATGCGCGACTGTGAGAAAAAATTTCACGACACGGGCAAAACCACACTAAGCCTCGGTCAAGCGGAACGCGACGCGGCGAAATACGCGAAACACGAACGCAGGGCACGAAAGGAAAAAATAAAACGTACTTAGAACCCGGTCGAACTAACTTCTGACACCATGTTGTGTTATCTGCACATTAATAACACGACTGATTAAAACGTAACAAGATCAACTTTATTAAGTGTTCGTCGTAACATATTTACAGCTCGGGCGATAACTAACTAGCCCCTCGTTAGCTCGTATACTTATATAGGCCTGCACAATGTACAAGACAATTCAGTTCAGTTCAGTATCTACATTATACAACAGTCGGCGACAAAACCAAATGTAACGAGAGAGAACAAGCTGCTGAAAGATTACGTTGTCAACGTTACATTTAAATATGTTAGGACTAGAGGTGTGGGAGTCCAAGTGCGAGACGTGGAAAACTGGACTCGCAGAGTCATCGAGTCCAATTTTCCAGTACTCGCGAGTTGTCGAGTCCAATTTTCCAGTACTCGCGAGTCCTCGAGTCCAATTTTCCAGTACTCGCGAGTCCTCGAGTCCAATTTTCCAGTACTCGCGAGACCACGAGTCCCATTTTCCAGTACTCGCGAGTCCTCGAGTCCCATTTTCCAGTACTCGCGAGACCACGAGTCCCATTTTCCAGTACTCGCGAGTCCTCGAGTCCAATTTTCCAGTACTCGCGAGTCCTCGAGTCCAATTTTCCAGTACTCGCGAGTTCTCGAGTCCAATTTTCCCGTACTCGCGAGTTCTCGAGTCCAATTTTCCCGTACTCGCGAGTTCTCGAGTCCAATTTTCCAGTACTCGCGAGTTCTCCAGTCCAATTTTCCAGTACTCGCGAGTTCTCGAGTCCACTTTTCCAGTACTCGCGAGTTCTCGAGTCCATTTTTCCAGTTCTAGCGAGTCCTCCAAAAACTCAAAAATTGTTAATCGAGTCCAATGCGAGTCCAAAAATTTTTACTGAGTCTTATGAGTCTAAATTAAAAATAGTCACTTATTTACTTACGATCGTATAGCTTGCTTTAGTTGACCCCTCGCGAAGAAGAAATACACTTGCCCAACCAAAATAGTTACCCATTTAAGTACCCTATCATACTTAATCACTTTTTAATTTAAACTTCGTTATTTCCAATCAATCAAGGGTTTTATTTTAGGTTATTATTATTTTAGGTGCCTCTGACTTATTTCAAATAATTCTTACACAAGCCGATGCCACTTTACAGCCCCTTTAAACGTAATATTCAAATTTAAAAACTCTGATTTAGCATGAGACATCAAAATTTCCTATTTCCAAATGTGATTTATTTTGATTTATTTTGGTGTACGCTCATGATAAAAATTACTTGTTGACGCGTTTCAGAGATGGCGCTGTGTGTTACCTGAGAACGATTGAAATATACTAGCTGAACCATTGAAAGTTGTTATTTTTCTATTTCACTTAGATCTGGGACTAATTACCTCTCCGTGTGACGTAGTCCAGGAGAGGTTCTGTAACGGCCGTGTCTGTCTGTGTGTCTGTCTGTGTGTGTGTCTGTCTGTCCGTTGTTACACCCACGTGACCGCGTTCGCAGTTTGCGTATCGGAGCAAACGTGTTCGCCATTTCCGAACTGCTTTCACAGTCACGGAAATGGCTCCTCTACTTGAGTTCTCACACCACCATCTTCTGGTGTCCATCCCACACGGACACCAGTCTGTTCTTACTGACTTCTAATCACCCACCACCATCTTCTGTTCTTTGTCAATCCCACATTGACACCAGTCTGCACTTACACTGTCTTCTAACACCACCACCATTTTCTGTTCTTTGTCAATCCCACATTGACACCAGTCTGCACTTACACTGGCTTCTAACACCACCATCCACTGGTCTTCCGTCTATTCCACATAGACACCAATCTGTATCATTGGCTTCTACTCCATTATCATCGTTTGGTTTTAGGATATACGCGGCGATCAGCTAGGGTTACGAGAAACGTCTAGCCTCCCTAAGGTGGGATCGCCACCAAAGGTTTTCGCAATTGCGCTTTTTCCTTATTATTATAATGGAAACGAATCGTATATATACCCCAAATTTGAAAAAAGCGGGCAAGAGGGGTACCCTTCACTTTAAACGTCAATATTAGCGAAGTTTGAGAAGATAATAGGTATAACTTTATTTTAAACGATTTAACTATTATTAATGTTAATTATTGAAGATTAAAATAATTAAAAATAATTATATTTATTTAAATATTAAAGATAAACCTCTCGTGCAAAGAGAGAGATTATCATTGCCTCCTATATCTACCAAGGCCCGTGCATGCGATATATTTCCTTCATTGCCTCCTATATCTATCAATGCCCGTGCATTGTGATATATTTCATTCATTGCATAAACATAAGCGAGATTGTTTTGGGAAAAAAATACTGCTTCCACTAATGGGTTTATACTCCTTGTTACTGTTGTATAGAGTAATCATGAGAAAAGCTTTAAAAATGACGAGAGGATAGACCTTTTTTATCCTCATTCAAAAATATTTTTTGGTGCCAAGATTGCTTTAAAAAATCCAAACGGTTAGGCATTGGTAAAAAAGACAAATGATATTTTTCAAATCTAATGAGATAACGCCCACCTAGTTGAAAATTGCCGTTTTTTTACCGCGGGAGCCATTCTTAATGAGAATTTCGATGCTAGTAGGTTGTCAATTAAACTACCGGTATATTATTGTTGTTGGAAATTGGATATTAAGTCAAATTAAGTGGTTGTAAAGAGCCAGCAGGTTTTTGCCACTTCTTTTTGTGAGTATTTGATTTTTATATGTAAAATGGAGGAAGATAATGTTGAGAGTAAGGATGAAATGCGGAAGCGCAAAGCGCGGGAAAGGATGAGGGCAAAAAGGTCGACGTTTTCATTGGAGACTTAAGGTTATATAATCTTCTCGACACGGAGAGGTAATATTTTGGTTTTCCCGACTTGTTTAGTACTATAAATAGTAAAACCAATTAATTTTATGGACCCTTTAATTTTAGTACAATATTTCAAGTTCTACTATTTTCTTTTTGTTGCTTGCCCCCCCCCCCCTCAACCAAAATTTTCAAATCAACAGTAAACTCAATTTGTTAAAGAAAAGAATTAATATTCAAGAATTAATAATTTTGATCAAATTAACGCGTTAAAGGCGACTAATTCGGTGGTTATTTTTTAAATTAAAATTTTAGTGTGAAAATAATTAAACGCGACGCTAGTAGCTAGAAAAAATGGAGCTTAGTAATTTAAGAAACTTTTAGAGACGTTTTAATTTGTCGGATATTTAGAATAGAATATTGTAAAAGACATTGATAAAACGATAATAGATCATACGGAAAATTATAAAAGAAAACTAAAAAAAAAGCTATGCACATTTAAGTAAATCTATTTCGCAACTGCCCATTCATGCATTGGTAAAACCAAAAGTGAATAGGCTACTACGTACAGAAAGTGAAGAACTTCCGCGTTGTTATTTCTCTCGCTCTCTTAACCGTCCCCGCCTAAGCGGAAAACCACAGTAACGCGGCGGCGAATCACTTGTACCTTTGTATCCCTACCTCTTGAAGTTATAGTTCCTGGTACACGTGACTATTAGACCGAGTGGGGAAACGTAAAGCCCCACCCATTGACATGCGCGGTAACCACTGGATGTTTTACTTCCAACAGCAACACGTAGATGGCGGGAAAAATCTATCCTTTGGCGCGAAATTGAAATGGCTGAAATTGCTTCGTTTAAGAACATTGGCTTTGCTATAGATAATGTCACAAGTAGAATAATCTTACACCAAGTTCCTATGTAAGATTTTTTGGCGTAGCCTCTGTGTCTGAAAGTTCTGACGTTAAGCTTTTTAAAGTGCCCAACGGAGCTCGCGTGAATGGAGAGATAAAATTTCTAAAATATCGGCCACGACCGAGAACGAGCTTTCGAAGCAGCGCTCCACAGCGGTGGAGAGTGAAGTAAAACAGGCGGGGTTAATTTTTCTATCCGAGTAAGTTCAAGCATGGAGGGTTCATCCAAGTGCACGGTGTTTGCGTTTTTTATGGCGTGTGGTGTGCAAACGTTTTTAGAGAAAGCCGACGGAATTATATTTTTCTGGCGCGGAAATACTCTGAGTTTGTTTTGAGAGCCTTATATCCATTTCTAAATTAATACATTTACACCTAACTTGCTCCGCCATAACGTAAACTCCGATCGCCTTAGATCTACGCGAGCGGATCTACGTCTCTCTATTGGCCGAAAAGCTCATCACAAGCGTACCCAACCTCCCATCGAAAAATTGAAGTTTCGTACATTTTTTAAGGGGGGTGGAATTTTTTTAGCGAGACCCAGCTTTCCGCGGCTGATGTTAGTTGGCGCCCAGAAAAAATGTTAGTAGAGAAAAACTTTGGGTGTTCAACTACCATTTACTCTACAGTAAATACATTCGGCCTAGCCTTGGGATATCACGTTTTAGGAACACTCGAGATGAGACGTTCGTTAGAGATAACCTGACACACATTACCCTCATTCCTAGGCTGGAAAGCTATGTCCTTTGGATCATCTCCTTTTGATAATGTTAGTTCAAATCTTAATAAAAAGATGAATATTCGTGGTATTTTATAGATTTTAAAAAATATTTCTCGCCATGTTTTAAACAACATACACATTGTTTATTGCTAAACAATATAAGTTAATATTTTTAAGTCCATAAGTTTTTTATTGTTATTGTATAATTATGGGAATAAGTTGTCTTTAGGATTTAAATTTATTATTTCTTAAATAAATATGAGTTGTAAATGTCCAATCCCGAGTTGCAGAAACACAGAAATGGATGTATATTTCCCAAATAATCTCAACGTTAGGAAACAATGTTTAAATATATCGGTGGACCAAGCAATGATGCCTTAAAAGGATAATACCAGCACTTCCTTCTTTTGAAAGATAATGTTTTGTTCTATCAATGAAAGACTAATAGCTTACTAATAGCCACTTCGTTTGCATTATCATTTTTCTCTGAATTGCTTAGGTAGAAATAATAAAGAAACTCTCAAATGCAGTTCCTTCAATTGAAGCCCCAAAACCAACTGATGCATTCACAATATCTGTCTGAGATGAATAAAAGAATGAATAGAAGAAATGTATAACAAGTTTGGATTTAATAACATCTCTTGCTCGTTTGCAATCAGGATTGTTTTTATTATTTATTGAGGTTAATTCCAGGATGAGGAGAGACGTTTTTGTAAAGTGCTTCGCTTGAAGTTAATTGAATTGGCCAAAAACGTAAGTAATTGCAATTATGAAATAGAATGAATGTGTGTTAACCTTACTTTGCTTGGGCAAAATTAATGCAAAGTTAAGACCATAACGAAACAAGTCATTATCGTCATTATTTACATTTGTGGGAGCTAAATTGACTCCAAGAGCCGCTCTTTACAAAGACTACTCTCCTCATCCTGCAATTAACTGCAAACGTTCACAGAAAAATGATCCTTCAAACAAATTAGCTATTAGAAAACTGTTAGTCTTTTATTGAAAAAAAAAAGACATGAACTTGCAAAGACGCAAAGGCAGGTATTTTCCAATCAAGGCATCATCGCTCGGTCTACCAATAATTTAAAGTATTTTTCATAACCTCAGGATTAATAATAATAAATGTAAACACTTTATTGTTTAGTAATAAATAATGTGTACGTGGTAGGAAATATACATATAACACAAATATTCACCGTTTCATTATGATTTGAACTAACGTTACCTATAGCAACACCAATGATCTATAACTAAGCATTTTAAATTTCGCGCCAAAAAGTAGATTTGTTCGCCATCTACGTGTTGCTGTTGGAAGTAAAACATCCAGTGGTTATCGCGCATGTCAATGGGCGGGGCTTTAAATTTCCTCACTCGTACTACTTTCGGTGATGTAATTGCTTTGAAGCACGATTGGCTGCTCTAAACGGAGGGAAGTTCGAATACCACCAATCTGGTTTGACTTTATCTTTTACGCGTCGTCTGCTCAAGAGTTTTCATTAAAACCACAGGAAAAGGCGCTACAGACTTCAATTTCTACACTTTCTGTACGTAGTAGCCTATTCACTTTTGGTAAAACGAATTTATTAGACAAATAAAATAACGTTTTTATTTTGTCTTCCGCAATCGTCTATCGATGCAAAAAAATGGTTTGATCGAATGAAAAAGTGTTTCATTTCTACTTAAAAACAAGATGGCCCCGGCCAGATTACACTTTTGCGCGCCCTCTAGTGACTAGAATTAGTATTACTATATTCATTGACCCCGACAAATTTATAATTTTCAGGTTTTTTTCCATTGTTTATAAAATAGCATTCCGATTATGAATAAAACCAATCTAGTAAGAATTTGGTTTACAGTTTAATTAAATAAGTAATTAACTGTAGTGTTCAAGTCTTGGTGGATTAATTAGGCTAGATATACTAATCAATATCCAAGATTTATTCTACCATATGATTATGGTCATTCGTTACATTGGGTGGCAAGGATGCCGCTTGAGTGCGGATAAAGAAGTGAGGAGTGTTCTCTCCTATACGCGATGTACGAGGTTACCTCCCATTTTTAAAATGTGAGTAGTTTTTGGTAATCGCCATCTAGTGAGCGAATTCTGTACTTTGATTTTATTCCGTATTTTAAAAATGGCCGCGGACAACAACAATCTTTATGACACAGAGTTAACCCTTTGTCAGGTCCCGAATGAAGTTTGCAAACCCACGATCTCCACTCCCTTAAATCCCTATCACTACTTTTACAGCCAAGAACGGAACATGTTCTACCCCAGCTTGCCATTTTTATTTTTCAAAACTTACTAATTACCAATGAGAATTAAAAAATATGTTCAAATCATCGGATTCACCGAGCCAAAGGATTTCAGACGATGGTTTTGAACTTCCTGCTTTTGAACGCTAGATGGCTTTAAACACCGACGTTTAAAGAGACAAAAATACCGAATTTTACGCTTTACTTCGACGCTAGATGGCGGTATCAAAAACTACTAAGACGCAATGGCAGCCCACCTTTAATTTGCCTGGTAAACGACGTATATCTCATGCTTAGAAAATGGGGGTTACAATCAATCATATCTGAGGATGGGGCGCCATCTAGGTTGTGTTTGGAATAGGCGGGAATTACGAATATAGCAATACTCTCCCGTGAGATTAAAACCCAGTGACTGTATGAGTCTTAAGATAATGTGAGGGTTTAACAATAAAATTCGAAGATCATTGGCAACTTGTAATATTGCGCTATGCATTTGTAACAGTTTGGTTGAGCTAAATGAGGTAGATTGTAATTCAGATTTAACTTTGTTTAAGTCACTATTTTATACTGTCCTTTATGAGGTTATTGTTATTGTGGTGAAAAGTTTGTTTAAAGTCATTATTTATACTGTCCTTTATGAGGTTATTGTTATTATGGTGAAAAGTTTGTTTAAACTCATTATTTATACTGTCCTTCATGAGGTTATTGTTATTATGGTGAAAACTTGGTTTAGCTGCTGTCTCATAGGTTGAGCCTTTCAGGCGCTCGTCTGTTTCGGAGTGGGTTGCGGCGAATTGGTGTCGCGGATGTGGTGGTGGTCCTTGGGACCAGTGACCCTCGCATTAATTATTATTTTACCGGTCCCACTATAAATTAAATTTCTAAAATGGTGAGAATAAAAAGCACGTAAAGACACAAAAGTAAAGAAGCTGAAAATTGTAATTGAATTTGAATTTTTTACTGTAGGAAAAAGTAGCATATAACAATCCATAACAGTTAACTTTTATTTCTTATCACAATTTTTCAACTAGTTGCCACTAAATATCAATCAACATGTCTAATGATATTTGAAGTTCTTAATCCTTTTCTGAACTAGCCTTATTCCTTATTGCATTTTCCATAAATTCAGCGGCAATATCTTCTCTCGCTATCAGTAAGCCAGATCAAAATCTTGTAATGTGACCATGCACTACTGAGAAATACGACTACTGACAACTAGTACTGGCTATGGTCTAGACTGTCGACTACAAGAGACTCATTCTAGAGTATAGACGCTAGACAAGATCAATAGTCAATAGAATACAAAACTTTTGTAGGGAAGTTGTAGCCAAGGAGTACTAACTACCTAGGAGTAGAATTGGTAGAAAATGTGTTGAGCTAGAAAAATTCTAAAATGGAACCCCGAATTTATAAACTGGTCCCACCGTCTATTTTTTCCAAAAACCCTAATTAATAAAGTGCTCCCTGATACCACTGACCCCAACTTTTGGAATAAATAAACTGGTCCGAGCAATTAATAAACTGGTTTGGGACTTGTAAACCTGTCTTATTTCCTACCCTGTAGTGACGAGCCCATGATGTAAACAATAAAGATGGCCGCGAGCTACGAGGTTTAAGCCTCGGTCTTTAGTGTATCGGGGAGACGGGGGACTCGGGGTCCGAGTAACGGGAGTTTCTGAAGCGTTTGCAAATCTTATTTAAATTTATATTTTTATTATTATGTAACCGATTTATATTACTGAACGAATTGTACCTTATACTGTAGCAGACCTTGTTAGTTAGGCGAAGGTTTTTCAACTGTTGCTGATATTTAACTAGTTATCCCACCGCATGGATATTTTAAAATCCTTTCCTAACATTCGAATAAGGTACACACTTCGGCGTATGAGCCTGAGGTTAGGAAAAAACATTGCTTTGATGACGATGGCCTAGGTTGCCAAACTAACAAAAAACTCTTGGCAACAGAGCTGCCAGAATACAAAGTTTAAGGAAGACAAAATAGTGAAATTTTGCTAGTCCATTCTTAAACAAAATTGTATGTTCTTTCTGGACTGGTACAGTTTTACTACCCCCATAATAGGAAAGGCCTATTAATAATTATCTTAATGTTCTTTTTATTAATGAGCTTAAGTTGTAAATTGTCCATGCCTTTTAATAATTATCTTAATGTTCTTTTTATTGATGATTGTTTATGCCTATTAATATTTATCTTAATGTTCTTTTTATTGATGAGCTTAAGTTGTAAATTTTTAATTTGATACTTTCAAAGTAACGTTAATTAAACCTTCAATACCTTGATTTAAATTTTAATTTATAATCCTTATTTAATTTAAGGATGATGTCAGTTTGTAAGTCTCGTTAATTTAATTCCCCCTTTCCCACAGAGAGGGTCTGAAAATTTAAATCACTTGGCAGAGACTGGAGATCTTCAACATTCAGTGACAGACTCTGAATCTCAATGGGCATTTAAAAAACTGTATAAATTTAAATTGAAATTCCAAATTATAATTAAATACTTTTTGTTTGATATGTTGATATTAACGTAATCAATCCTTGAAAACTCTATTGGTACTATCAACACCATCGTTAAATTTATTACTTAAATAATATAATTTTTTTTAAATATAATAATCAAATTAGCGACTTATAATTAGTTAACTTTAAATGAGTATGTTTCACTGATTAAAATTACATTTCTAAAAATTGTTAGGTTGATAGCACTTTCATGTTTCATGTAGAAATTTCATATTTCCGTGGATGGAGAGATGAACACGTTGATTCCGTTTGTCGTTGATTGAAATTAGATTCATTTTGATCATAAACTTCATTTTATATTTTGAGTTGTTGATTTTATGAGATTGTTGATTTTATTTTTATAATTATCACTTACGTAACTGTTATTAGTAGATGAACCCAGCGAGAGCGGAAACTGCCAAAATGATTAGTTAATTTTGCAAAGAATCTGCAATTTAATTCTGCAAAAATCTACCTATTATTTTATGTCAGTTCCGTTAAGTGATCATTTAATTTTAAACTTGCCAAACAAATAGTGAGCAATGGTACCTCCGTCCCAAACTAGTTATAGTTTTAAAACGCTGACTCGAGTTTCATTTTGTTAATACATTTAATTTTATTAGTAAATCAACCTGCCTAACTTTTAAGCAGACGAGTCTTAAAAAACGATATCATTGGTGAAATTAGAAAACTCTCTCTGCTTAGCGCGCCTTCTGTCGGGGAGAACCTTAATTTCTTTTTTGATTAATATGATAATATTAATTGTAATGTTTAAGTTCCCAAGTAGAAATCTAATCTTGCCTAGGATTAAAAAGATATATAATAATTATAAATTGCAAAAAAAAAATTGCAAGCAACTGTCCCTCCTCCTCTAGCGCGATACAATATATATTCGACAGCATCCAGTGGCGGGCGTCGGGGAGGTGGGGGGTCCATATCTAAAGCCAGACAGTTGCACAGTTCTCTCTCTCTCGTCTCCCGCTAAACCCACGCAGTAAGTGCGGGCGTCGGGGAGGTGGGGGGGGGGGTCCATATCCTAACTCTCTCTTTCTTCTCTTCAGTATAATTTAACTCGCTCTGTAATACAACCAAGCGTGGCTTCGTGGTAGAGCGCGCGGTCGGGCGACTTCACTGGCGTCTCGTATGGATCAGGACATTGCGGGTTCGAGGCCCGGCGCCGACAGAAAAATAATTTCAATTGAAATTAAATACGTTACGCCACCTATGAGGTGTGAGGTGAACTACGGGTGAATTTCGAGTCGAAAATTCGCGGGAAATTTGAAATTCAAAAGTTTATTTATGACGAAACTTATTATGCGGTTACACCAAATCCAGCCAGCCGTCCAGCCAACAGAGGTCAGAACAATACTTTCGCTGCTCTAAAGAGCGCAAAAGTAAAAACTGAAAATAGCGTGTATTAACTTGACTGTACAGAAAAACAAACTCAGTAAATAATTTTCTTTCACATTGTGTTTCATTTCATTTTGATGCATCTATTTTCTTTTCTTACGCTTGGTTTTCACTGTTTGAAAGGAAAGCGTTGGCCAATAGGAATCAACGAATGCGTGACGTTATAGTAAAAATAAATATTTATTTTTGGTTTTGGTAAACTTTTGACATGTTTTATTCGACGCCATTTTTTAATTGAAGGCGTTTGTGTTGTAGAGTCAACTAATTTGTTTGGTTTAATCTTATTTATATGATAAAGCGATAGTTTTTACAAAGACAATGAAGTCTTCGAAAATCGATAGGTTTCTATTGGTGCATTTTCAACATAAACTTTAAGCCTTGGTCTCCACATGGATTAACTAACGCTAAGGATTGTTCACTAACAGTGTTTCCCATGTAATACTGTCGCCAACTACATGTTGCGAATCATTCCTTGATTGGACCAAAACGGGTGTAGATCTAGCGCCATCTCTAGGCAACATAAATCGGTTTTGTGGATTTTAAAGATGGCGGCTTCTAATTTAGGCTGGATTTTAATTTTGACGTCATAAGACACGTGATATTTGGTCAAATTTTCATATAACTTCCTGTTAGGGAATGTAACTGCGGCTAGGAGGCGTTTGGAACACGCATGCTTTATCTTTTAGGGGGAGCAAACAATCCCTAGCGTTTGTTAATCCATGGTCTCCACGAGTCCGCGCTCTTCGTATTTCAAGTTTCACTACGGTTTGCCGCCGTTTTATATGCAGCATTGTTTTTACCGCATTCGTGAATTTTGGTCGGTGAAAACCTGGCTTTTCGACTGCCACGAAACATAACGCTGTCAATTATTAAAGCGTGCGGAATTTACCAATATTTAAATGTGTTCAAAAATGGACGCGTAGTTTTTCGAAAAGTGCGCGAACAATCTAGTGCCGAACTTGCAGGGGTAAAATGTATTTACTATCGAACCCTGTAGAACTTCTACCTGCAATACACCGGTGTACGAAACCTACAAATATTAGGAATGTAGAAGCTTGTGAGTTTGGATGTTTATTAAGCAATCCCGATTTAACGACTGAATGCAGGGTTCATATAACTTTTGGAAAACCCATTTCCCTGTGTTTTCCACTTTTTTCCCATATATTTCCCTGTGTTTTCCAGGGTTTTTTCCATACAGTTCCTATGTTTTTCCATAAACTTCCTTGAGTTTCCCACGTGATTTAACAAACGCCACTAAACTAATGGCCGCGCAGAAATCCACGTTTTTAAGACTAATTAAACGCTAATAATTTTTTTTAATATTTTTGCTTTTATACATAGATAAAGGCCGTTCTTTTAAGGTATGATGGTATGTTACCTACTTTTCCTTTAAAAGATTCACCTTGAGGGGTGCGAGATATTTTACTTTCCTTCTAACTTCATTAGTTAATTTAAGTATGAAGGAGTTGTCTCTCTTAAATGAGATTAGGTTCATTGGAAAGATAAATTTAATTAGATTAATTATTGTAAATTTTAAAAGATTTCACCGTGAGGGGACGATATATACCCTTTTTTTTTTACTACCTCTCCCATGTATTTCGGGTTTTTCAACTTTTTCTCCATATTTCATTAAATTTAATTTGTTATGTTAAATTTTTCTTTATAAATTTCTCAATGCATTTTTCAGTTTAAGCCGTTGAGTTCTTAAAGCAAACATTTTTTATTAGTCTGGAAGCAATTTTGACAATTTTCCCGTCGCGAGTCCAGCAAAATATTTGGTACTACTTTCTGTTCATATCGTCTGCTACGTTCTGGCAAATCGACGGCGGTAGTAAAACCTCTAACGCATAAACACCAAACAATCAAATGTGTCAACCGAGGAAAATAACTAAAGTCTAACTAAAATGTCAGTTGAAAAACATTCCTCAACCCATAAAATGAGGCGGCTGAGAATGAATCCAGAATTTCGAAAGAAAGAGAATGAACGAAAACGGTTACTATACGCCGCTAAGAAAAAGGCTTTGATGAAGTTTGTAGCAATGAATACGACGAACCAGCAAATTTGCACTTCGAAAAATGTCAATGATACGTCGAACAGTTTGCCTGAGGTTAAAATAGAAGATCGAGACGGTAGTCAGTCGAATTGCACTTGGAGAAGTGACACGTCAGCCTCATTTAGTTTGCCTGACGTTAAATTAGAAAATCAAGGTGCAACTCAATCAAATTGCACTTGGACAAGTGATACTTCGAGTCAATTGCCGAATGTTACCTTACAAGACAAAGAGACTAATGAAAGAAATTGCACTTTGAGAAGTGACACGTCCAATAGTTTGCCTAACGTTAATTTACAAGGTCAAGATGCTAATCAGATACACGCTCGTAAGTCTAAGGGACAACGTGACGCTGAACGTCGAAGAGAAAGACGGCGTAATGACCCTAATTATCGTGAAATGGAAAAGCTGCGTGACAACATGACTCGAAGAATACGTAGGGAGAAACGGCGCAGTGACCCTAGTTATTTTAATATGGAACAGCTGCATGACAACTTAAGTCGAAAACGGCGGCGACAAAACCAAATGTAACGAGAGAGAACAAGCTGCTGAAAGATTACGTTGTCAACGTTTGCATTTAAATATGTTAGGACTAGAGTCCAATTTTCCAGTACTCGCGAGTCCTCGAGTCCAATTTGCCAGTACTCGCGAGTCCTCGAGTCCAATTTTCCAGTACTCGCGAGTCCTCGAGTCCAATTTTCCAGTACTCGCGAGTCCTCGAGTCCAATTTTCCAGTACTCGCTAGTTCTCGAGTCCAATTTTCCAGTACTCGCGAGTTCTCGAGTCCAATTTTCCAGTACTCGCGAGTTCTCGAGTCCAATTTTCCAGTACTCGCGAGTCCTCGAGTCCAATTTGCCAGTACTCGCGAGTTCTCGAGTCCAATTTTCCAGTACTCGCGAGTCCTCGAGTCCAATTTTCCAGTACTCGCGAGTCCTCGAGTCCAATTTTCCAGTACTCGCGAGTCCTCGAGTCCAATTTTCCAGTACTCGCTAGTTCTCGAGTCCAATTTTCCAGTACTCGCGAGTTCTCGAGTCCAATTTTCCAGTACTCGCGAGTTCTCGAGTCCAATTTTCCAGTACTCGCGAGTTTTCGAGTCCAATTTTCCAGTTCTAGCGAGTCCTCCAAAAACTCAAAAATTGTTAATCGAGTCCAATGCGAGTCCAAAAGTTTTTACTGAGTCTTATGAGTCTAAATTAAAAATAGTCACTTATTTACTTACGATGGTGTAGCTTGCTTTAGTTGACCCCTCGCGAATAAGAAATAAACTTGCCCAACAAAAATAAGCAGCGTTTACACGAGAAACTTTGAAACCGTTTTCAACCGTTTTGGAAAGGCCTAATTTTTTTTGAAAAGTAATATTTGCCTTTTGACGTGAAAGATCTCTGCTTTTAACAGCGTAATATTCCTTTTGTACTTTCCAAAACGGTTTCAAAATGTCTCGTGTAAACGCGAGTCGCGACTATAGAGAGAGAAAAAAAAGGAAGACTCGCATAGGGGAAAAATGGACTTGTCTAGTAGTGTCACTAGCCTTGCGCAGGACTCCCGAGAACCTGCAAATTTCTATTAAAACAGGTTGTAACACGGGCAACTAGTTGCAAGTCCGAGTCCGAGGAGGACAACTAATGGATAAAACCTTTACCAAAAAAAAAACCTTATAAACTTGGCACTTTAAACGCAACTGAAGGCGATAGTTCGACTTATTGTGACAGTTACCCAAATACTGAACATTTGAATGATGAATATGGAAAAGACTTGGATGACAAACCCATTTGAGTCAAATGTACAATTTGTTCTATTTATCAACCATTTTAGATATATCGGTTCTTCCCAAAATAAAATACTTCAGCAAATATACTCTTGTCAGAATTATATATTTGTCATAACCCATAAAATGCTTTAAATTCCCATTTTTTATATGAGGTCAGATTGTGAACTTCTGGTTAGTTGTAGGGCAAAATATCATTAGTGATGTAATATATGTTTCAAGGTAATCTACAATTGAAGCCCAGTTACGTGTTAATCGGTTGAGTAGAACCAGAGTAATTAAACGTTTTCTCGATTTTGTCTGCCATTTTCCACGATTTTCCAATATGGCGGAAATTCCACCAATGGGATAGTGTGGGAGACCAAACCACGTTAAAGAGCGCCCAAAAATCTATATGGTCTGAAATTTTAAGCTTTGTTTCAATTTTTCTGGGTTCTTCTCATTCAATCGCCAATTGAATAATTATGTTATAAATTAAGTCCTTTTCTCAATTAATAACTAAAATATTCTTTGACTCTTGTTATACATCTTTGTTCGTATCAAAAGTAACGTGACTTGGAGTTTTTATCATTCTCCCTTTATGGGCAGAATGCAGATAAAGTATAATTAATTTTTACCTCTCCAAGTGACGTATGTCACGGAGAGGTTCTAATTTCGACGTAGCTGTATGTCTGTGTGTGTGTCAGTCTGTTGTTATTGACTTACCCCCAGGGGACCGCGTTCGCAGTTTTCAAATAGGAGCAAAGGTTTCCCAAATTCCGGACCACATTTACAGTTCCGGGAAATTTGGAAAATTGTATTCCACTTACAATGGCTATTATAAATTGCCTGTCTAACACCACCATCCTTTGGTCATTTGTCCTTCCCACAAGGACACCAGTCTTTACTTACTGGCTTATATAGTCCACCATCATCTGCTCTTTGTCCATCCCACTCTGACACCAGTCTGTACACACTGGCTTCCACACACCACCATCTTCTGGTCTTTGTCCATCCCACATGGACACCAGTCTAATACACACTGGCTTCTAATCACCACCACCATCTGCTCCTTGCCCATCCCACATGGACACCGGTCTCTACACACCACCATCTTCTGGTCTTTGTCCATCCCACATGGACACCAGTCTGTACACACTGGCTTCTACTCCATCATTATTAAGGTTAGGACGTACGCGGCGATCGGCTAGGGTTACGAGAAACGTCTAGCCTCCCAATGGCGGCGCTTCCACCAAATATTCACGCTGTTGCGCTGTTCTTATCTATAGCTGCGATTCGAAGCCTTTATATACTACCAAAAACGGATTTATGTAAGAAGAACGTTGAACGTAGCAAATTCTCTAGTACCCATCCTCGCATACTTTATTGAGAAACTTCGTCTGCTTATATTTTGACTCCACCCACAAATTCTGTATATAGCGACTTCTAGAAATCGAAAATGATATTCTTATCTCTATTTTCGTGGTTAAATATTTTTTTCCGAAATTGCGCCAGTGGTAAAAAAGCAAAGTGGACAACAATGCGATATAACTCCCGATTTAGTGGAATTGAGTTTTAAAGTTAAGAATATTGATGTTGAAGAAAAACAAGATACTTAAAAAAAGAAACATCAATTATTTATATTCATAACTTTAAAACTTAATTCCACTAAATCGGGAGTTCAGTTATATCGCATTGTTGTCCACTTTGCTTTTTAACCACTGGCGCAATTTCGGAAAAAAATAATTAACCACGAAAATAGGGCGGCTATATACAGAATTTGTGGGTGGAGTCAAAATATAAGCAGACGAAGTTTCCCAATAAAGTATGCGAGGATGGCACTAGAGGCTAAAGCTACGATCCGACGTTCTTAGTACATAAATCCGATTTTGATACTACCTATTTGAGTAAGGCGAAGCAACCGGCGTATGCTTCATTTCAAACGCCAATATTAGTCAAGTCTGTCAAGAATGTTTAATTGTTCTTTTTTAGAACGATGTAACGTTCAATAAGGCGAATAACTAACGAAGAAAATATTTTATATTAATTATATTTATTTTATTATTTAAGATAATCTTGTTTCTCAACTCAAAATTAATACGATTTGAGTTAAAAAGCAGTCTATGTGTTTGTCTGTGTGTGTCCGTCCGTTGTTACACGAGTGCGCTGCGTTAGCAGTTCGCCTTGTTCCATAATATAAAGTGAATATGTGGAAATATTTTTCGTAATTACGATGCATTTAGTAATTTTGTTAGGCCTGTGCGAGTACTCGATAGGACTCGAAAGCTCGATCGAGCTTCGAGCCGAGTAACTTTTCGAGGCTCGGAAAAAAGCTCGATAAAAGCTCGACACCAAATCTTGAGGTTATCGAGGTTCAGTCAGTGGTCTGTGAGATTCTAGATTAGGTTAAAGGTCAAGAATTACCATCTAACACAATCTACTGAATGTTGAGACGCTGCAGTGACGCGCGAAATAGGAAAATATTCTGGTTGGTGTCTTTTTTGTTAGCCCACATTTGATTGGTGTAAGTTTAACTTCCACTTGTGAGCAAAGAAAAAAATGAAAAATCATTCTTCAAGTTTTAGTTTTACTTTTATGTATAGAAAAATACGCTTGGTTTGTATTATCAATGCAATTGTCAGTGCACGTAAGTAATTTCGATTAGTGATAATAGGATTCGAGTTTAATTATAGTCAAATAAAAGTTTATCTGTTATATTTACGAATTAATAGGTTTTTTCTTTACCAAGGCCAGCAATTGAAAGTGTCAAGGAATATCATTCCAAATTAAGAGCTAAAATTGAAAGTCGTTAAGGCCCGCCATTGAAATTTTAGGCTCGATAAAAGCTCGAAACCAGATTTTGAACATGCAGCTTAAGGCTCGAAGCTCGATAAGAAACTCGAGGCTTGGCTCGAAGCTCGATAACCGAAAAATGCAAGGCTCGAGGCTCGGCTCGAACCCAAAACATCAAGGCTCGCACAGCCCTAAATTTTGTAGCTTTAAAGCTCTGTTTCATTTTGATATTCCAAAGATATTTTTTAATATTATTATTTGAAATAGCTGATTATATATTACTTAAGCTATACTACATCTGCATATAGAATAATCCTTGGTTTAGTGATATTATGAAGAAAGCTAAGGACTGGTCGGATAATCAAGTAGTATCCGCAATAGGCTTAGGGAACCAAACAGTAAATAACTTTGGGGTTTAATTTTCGTGTCTGTAATGAAGGGACATTAACGGTTCAGAATGAGCCGAAAGTTAAATACACGTTTAAATAATGAGGTTTAGATTTTATAATAGAAGAAAGCATCATGGTGGCAATTAGATTAGTGAAAGGCCTAATCGTTATCGGGTTATAGCTTCGAAGTTTTCATTCTTGTTATGGTGCGCGTTTACTTTCAGTGCGTCTAACCACAAGTCAGCTTTGGTAATATTTAACCTTAACACGCATGTTGGCAAACTAAGAATATCGTTGAGGTGAAACGAAACAGTAGTGTTTATACTACAAGCCAGTTTCGAGTGTAGTTATGAGAATATAGGATTAACAGTTGAGGCGTAGACAATTGGGCCTTTTCAAAAACATAAAGGTTATATATCTCCAAAATTTATACACTTCATTTCCATTTTTTCCCATTTACTGATTTCCATGTGTCCAAGACATATCTTCATTGGATGTAAATGTTGTCTGCTTTACTGTATATTCGCTATTCTTGGAATACTGCTTTAATAATTAGTAAATTTTTACTTCAAAAAGAGAAATAATTCTATTTCTAGGTTAATAAGTTTGTATTAGTAGTCCTCCTCTTGACTCGGAGAGGTAATATTTTGGTTTTCCCAACTTGTTTGTAAGTAAATTTAAAATGGACATTTTACGGAGTACGCGTATTATTTTTAAAATAATGCTGTCATTTCAATTTCATCATAAAATATTTTTTTGAAAAAGTAACTGTGACGGAAAAAAACTACGAACATGAATATTTTTCTAAAATAATTGATGGTTTATAATCATGTTGTCAAAAGTAAAAATTTGAGCATCCATTATGTGCACTTATCGTTTAGTTTTTGAAGTATTTGCCTACAACGGCAGTATTTTTTAAATAACCAAAATGAAAAAGGGTTAATTTTGCGACGCTGTCTAACTGTTTAAAACATCAGGGATAGATTTATTTTTTTAAGAAGGAATGGGTAACAGGGTTATTCGAGTGCGCGTCCAAGTCCACGACCCCCTTACCCGTGACGGAGGGGTATGAAAGAAGAGGCGGATCTTATTTTCATTATGGTGTTGTATGTATATCCGGGTAAAATAAATGTCGTCTTCCCCTCCGCCTGCCAAGTTGGAATGGGCTCGGATTGCAATTTTTGAAAACTCAAGCAAATTTAGCAGAAATGTACTTTTGCTTACAAAATCATGAGGACAGTAGACATGATTGGCTTAAGAAAGAATTAGCGAACACTTTTCACCCTTACAGATGTACTCCAAATCCAAAACACCGGCACCAAATTCACTAATTACCTTTTTAATTGCTATTAAATACAATTCCCGAATAATTTCCGGACCCTCGCTTTTAGACGGCTCCATTTTGAACCCCTGTGAAGACGCTTATCTGTACAACGCAAGAGGGGTCGTAGTCATAGCGACAGAGGTAAACAGGAATTACGTATTTTTGGCCCTCCTTGTCAGCAACGTCACCAATACGTAGTTTTAGTGAGCCAATAAGATAATATAATTTTTTGGTTACGTGACTCGGCTATGAGTCGGACTGAAGTAAAGGCCAAACGTTGTCCATTCCTTCTTAAAAAAGTAAATCTATCCCTGAAAACATTAAAACAATGCTCAAATTAAAATACAATTAGATCATTTTGCTAGGGACTAGAATATTAAACGAAAAATCTTAAAAATGTCGCTAGCTATGAGGGAGGTCTTTTCCTGTGGTGGTCGAAATGGAGAGTGAATTATAATATAACCTCAGTGTGTCCCAAAGTTTTCGAAGTTACCACACATCTTTGCCCTGATTCTAAATATACGACACATCTTTCCAAGTGAAGTTTTTATTCTTTTAAATTTCCGAGAGCTTTATTTTGAACGATTTCCATATTAGTTTTGCTCTATAGAACCGAAATATCGTGGTGAAAATATGAATGTTTCAGCCTGTATTAAACCTAAGCAGTCACTGGACTAGACTCCTAGAGACTAAGAGTCAAAAATTATTTGCTATCCAATATTGACACAGTGAACATGGACAAAGCAATATTGCTCTGTCCATGCAGTGAAATACCACTTGACATGTTTTAGAGCAATATATTTTGTGAATTTTTCTAATATCCTATTAACTATTTTTTGAATCGACTCTTAAAGGGAGGGTGAAGTAGAAAATCAAGTGATTTTTTATCGATTCTTCTACCAATTATAAGACCAGTCTACATAGTGAAAAATTCAAGAAATACTTCCGAATGATTTTAAAATTCAAATTAGGTTCAGATTTTAAGGATAATTTTAAACAAAGACTGCCTGCCGACCAATCGCGTAACGCCCTGCCTTTTTGTTAACAAAATTCTCGTGGTACGTTCCGTGTTAAATGAAATTTTGCACGAGATTTGATAAAATTAGGCGCGAGACGTGACAATCGTGGCGCTAGGCATGGAACGTGCCACGAGAATTTTGTTAATAAAAAGGCAGGGCGTTATGCGATTGGTCATAAGTCCTTGTTTAAAATTATCCTTAAAATCTGAACTTAATTTGAATTTTAAAATAATTCGGCAGTATTTCCTGAATTTTTCACTATGCAGACTGGTCTTATAATTAGTAAAGAATCGATATAAAATCACTTGATTTTCTACTTCACCCTCCCTTTAATAGATGGTCGAAAACCCTCGCGACACAAGAACGTGTCGCGAAATAAACTTTGAGAAACACGTTTCTAAATGTTTTACATCAGCAGAAACACCAAGAATGAAAATAAATTAATTAATTTTAACGAGTATTTTCACCAACAAATTGTAATCGATGTTTCGTCCTTTTCAAGCGGGATCAGATCTTCAGTTAGGGCTGTAGTTCCTCAGTTCAAGAGCTTGCAGTCTTCGTTCCACGTTTCTATTTTTGAAAGTGTGTCGTAACTGGACGAGCACTACCTTGACAGGGCCATCGAGTTCAAGGAGATGTCCTTGGCCATCTTCCTTGACATTGAGGGAGCCTTTGATAGGGGCTCTAGTGAAGTTATCCTTCGCGCTGCGGAGCGGTTTGGTATTGACGACACTTTGTGTCCTTGTATACACTCCATGCTCACGTATCGTATGGTGACGGCGTCTCTTCTCGGGGAATCCCTGGAAAATCTCCACCGACCGTGGCTGTCCTCAGGGAGGGATTCTTTCCCCTCTTCTTTGGTGCCTGGTGGTGGATGAGCTGCTGGGATGACATCGCAGTGATTGTTACAGGGATGTTCCCTGCAACAATCGCTACACTGATGAAAACTATCTTGCATGATGTTGAGGAACGGTGTAGGGGGGTTAACCTCACCGTCAATCCCAACAAGACTGGCCTTATACCGTTTACCCGGAAAAGGACTAATGACTTCTTCAACGATATTTCTTTCTTTGGACAGGTTTTGAAGAAGTCCACCAAGGTCAAGTACCTTGACGTGACTTTTGATGCCAAGCTTACTTGGAAATCTCATCTTGATCTTAGTATCAAGAAGGCGCATCTGGAGTTCAGTCAGCAAGTCCTGGGGCTTAAGCCCTAGCGCTGTAAACTGGAATTATACTTGGATCATCAGGCCGGTGGTCTCCTATGGAGCTCTTGTCTGGTGGTCAAGGGTTCGCTTTAAAACAGCTCAAGATGAACTACGCAAGCTTCAAAGGCTGGCGTGCATCGGTATCACGGGGTCCATGAGGACAGCCCCCACAGCTTCTTTGGAAATCCTGCTTAATATGCTTCCACCACCCCAGTCCTTGGAACTGGGGGGGGGGAGCCCATCTGGTTCACGGACGGCTCAAAGACGGACTCTGGAGTTGGTGCCGGGGTCTACTGCTTGACCAAGAAGTTTGGATTTTACGAGAGCCTTGGCAATTTTTCCAGCGTTTCTCAGGCGGAAATCATGGCCATTTGTCTATGTGGGGATTTCTGCAACAAGAAACATTACCGCGGACGGATGATTCAGATTTATTCGGATAGTCAGGCCGCCTTCAAGGCGCTGAACCAGTGCCTTGTCGACTCTAGACTGGTCCTCAGCTGTTTGGATTTGCTAGGTTCTTTGGCTGATCGCAACAAGGTTCAATTGCTGTGGGTGCCAGGACACTGCGGACACCTGGGCAATGAGAGGGCTGATATGTATGCCAAAAAGGGGCTGAGGCGAAGTTCTTCGGACCTGAGCCTGCAGTTCCCATCCCCCATGGCATCATTCGTCATAGGATTCACTGCCGGTTGTCTGCACTTCAACTGTAGCTCTGGCTCGACATGGATGGGCAGAGATAAGCCAAGGAGTTTGTCCCGGGTCCTTCCATTACTAGGGCAAAGGAACTGCTTGCCCTTACCAAAAGCAAAATTAGGCTGGTTGCCAGTCTCCTCACTGGACACTGCCGGCTGAATAGACACCTGCACTTACTGGGCATCGTTGATGACGCACTTTGTAGGTTCTGCGGGGAGGCAGAGGAAACCTTATCCCATATCCTCTGCAGCTTCGACTACCTCGCGGCCATGAGGTTTGAGCATTTTGACATACACACCATGGAGCATCACCTGTTCTCTACTGTCTCGGTTAATCGGATTCTCCGATTCATCGAGGCGACAGAACTCTACGCAGTCTAACCAGCTCGGGGTGCACAATATACTTTTGGTATCGGTGCTCGACTTGGCGACGCGTCACCCCTTTCAACATTAACATTAACAACTGGACGAGCATTACCAAAAATGAAGAGATGTACGCGAGAAATATGGCGCCAAAATCATCGAGAGACGTCTTCGAAAAGGCTAAGCTTTGCTTTGTCTTCAGGTATTTTGAGCAGCTCCTTTTGTTCAACAGAAAGTCGGCTCTGTTCGATGTCCAGTCTCCCAAAAGTTCAATATTCTGTCCCGTAATGAAAATGTCAGCAAATGATTTTACAAACGACATTGTCTCTTGCCTTAGATTAATCAAGTCTTTCAATGTGTTCGAAGCCGCCTTCGACACTTCGATAGCGAGGCCCAACGACAAGAAACAATCTCTACCGTAACGCAAGGGTTTTTTGCGCTTTGTCAAACCCACCGCAAAATGATTCCAAATGGTGAACGCTGCTAAAGTAGATGGCGTTCACTCGCATGAAGACGTTGTTAACGTCTCCCCTTTTTTTGCTTGAATTTTTTTAACCTTCTTTCGTATTCTAAAAGAACGTCATTACGGTTATCCTATTTAGAAATAAAATTACGTAAATAAGAAAGGAAAGGTAAATAAGCCCCTGCAGTTATTTTTATTAAAACACATGGAAACTAGTAACTGCTCTGTCAAAATTAAAAAAAAAATAACGGTGCAAGTGCATGATAATGGGAATCAAACATGAGCGCACCCCATAATAGCGGTTTCCCGAAAACGCAGTTTACCCGTTACAGCAGTTCAGTATACTGCGGTTCTCGTAACGCGGTGTACCGTTACAGCTGATCCCAACGACAAGCGAGGCCCAACGACAAGAAACAATCTCTACCGTAACGCAAGGGTTTTTTGCGCTTTGTCAAACCCACCGCAAAATGATTCCAAATGGTGAACGCTGCTAAAGTAGATGGCGTTCACTCGCATGAAGACGTTGTTAACGTCTCCCCTTTTTTGCTTGAATTTTTTTAACCTTCTTTCGTATTCTAAAAGAACGTCATTACGGTTATCCTATTTAGAAATAAAATTACGTAAATAAGAAAGGAAAGGTAAATAAGCCCCTGCAGTTATTTTTATTAAAACACATGGAAACTAGTAACTGCTCTGTCAAAATTAAAAAAAATAACGGTGCAAGTGCATGATAATGGGAATCAAACATGAGCGCACCCCATAATAGCGGTTTCCCGAAAACGCAGTTTACCCGTTACAGCAGTTCAGTATACTGCGGTTTTCGTAACGCGGTGTACCGTTACAGCTGATCAATAAAGAGCAGTACTACGGGGACTTTAAAAACGATAGTCGTATATGATGGTGTAAGTTTGCTTATTTAAACTCTAATTTAGGGATTGTTCAAAACTGTAGTTAAACACTGCTGATTTCTAAAAAAAAATCAGTTTTGAACTATGCTGCTGTCATTAATGTATGGAGGGGCTGCTGTTTATATGGAATCGCGGTTTCCATTTTGGGAACTGTTCATGCAAGGTACACCCATGATAATGTAGCTATAGTAGTAAAAATTATTGCAAGGCGATGCTTGTAGAGCCAAACCAGGGATAGATTTACTTTTTTAAGAAGGAACGGACAACGTTTGGCCTTTACTTCAGTCCGACTCATAGCCGAGCATAGAGCCCCTTCCTTCAACACGTAACCAAAAAATTAAATTATCTTATTGGCTCACTAAAACTACGTATTGGTGACGTTGCTGACAAGGAGGGCCAAAAATACGTAATTCCTGTTTACCTCTGTCGCTATGACTACGACCCCTCTTGCGTTGTACAGATAAGCGTCTTCACAGGGGTTCAAAATGGAGCCGTCTAAAAGCGAGGGTCCGGAAATTATTCGGGAATTGTATTTAATAGCAATTAAAAAGGTAATTAGTGAATTTGGTGCCGGTGTTTTGGATTTGGAGTACATCTGTAAGGGTGAAAAGTGTTCGCTAATTCTTTCTTAAGCCAATCATGTCTAATATCCTCATGATTTTGTAAGCGAAGTACATTTCTGCTAAATTTGCTTGTGTTTTCAAAAATTACAATCCGAGCCCATTCCAACTTGGCAGGCGGAGGGGCAGACGACATTTATTTTACCCGGATATACATACAACACCATAATGAAAATAAGACCCGCCTCTTCTTTCATACCCCTTCGTTACGGGTAAGGGGGTCGTGGACTTGGACGCGCACCTGTTACCCATTCCTTCTTAAAAAAAATCTATCCCTGGCCAAACCAATTTACCTCCTTGGATTTAAATACAAATTTTTAGAATAAAGCAAGATCAAAACCATTGAAAACAATAATTGATGAGACCAAGGGTAAATCTTCACTGATTAAAACTGATTTCGAACCTTGGCACCCTTGACTATGATTAACCCCAATCTAACAGCACTCCTAGATTAAATAGGTTATACAGTGTGGAAGAGATCAGAGTAACACCTACCTTTGTGGAAAACCTCCAAAACCCCTGACGGACTACTTCACTGCAGTACATTTTCGAGCTCGTATACAGGGTGTGACATGTGTCATTGTATGCAAATAAGAACGTGCAACAAGTATCATAGTGAATATCGTTTAATGATACGCACTTTGAAACGTTAAAGACCTACGATTAAGCTTAGGAACTAAGGCATCACTCTACAAATTAAAGGGCTGTTTGGTAAACCCATCAGCGTAAATGTTCGATGTGCCTACCGTCGTGGTGTAGGCACTCTTCAAGACGATTGTACATGCCTTGTATTACATTTTCTAGCATTTGAGGAGTGATTCGTTCAATTGCGCTTCGAATTCTGGCCTTCAGTGTGGGGTTAGGTCAGGGGATCTTGCTGGCCACGGAATTGGTCCACCTCTACCGATCCAACGGTTTGAAAAGTGCTCAGTTAGCCATTGGCGAACATTGACCGCCCAATGTGGTGGCGCACCATCCTGCTGGAACCACAGGTCCCGCATCACTGCTAATGGTAATGCGTCTATCGCATCACTAAACTCGTGGCGCAGGAAGTGCAAATACCTGTCACCAGTAATGTTGTCCTCGAAGAAGAAAGGTCCACACCAAACATTTATCTTCCATCGAATTTGATGGTAATGTTGCCGTAACCAGTATGTATTTCGTTGGGTCCAGTAATGTAAGTTATGTGAAATGTCGCCTCATCAGAAAAAAGAACCTTTCTTAAGAACAATGGATCGGCTTCAATTAGCTCGCGCATGGTAAGACAGAAGTCTTGACGTCTTAGGTAGTCGTCGTCCGTTAAGGCTTGATGGAGGTGGATATGATAGGGCCGGTAGTGATGCCGATATAAAATGGCAAGAACGGTTGAATGGCTTAGACCAACCACTTCTCCGACCGCTCTACTACTAGTATGAGTATTGGCTTCAAAACGTGCTGCTAGAATGTCGACTTCCCTATCATGATTATCAATTATACGGTCTCTTCTACGTTAACGGTCTTGCACGACGAAACTCCTGAAATCTCGTAGGTTGTCTCTAATCAAATTCGATGGAAGATAAATGTTTGGTGTGGCATTCTGGGGAACAGAATCATCGGACCTTTCATCTTAGAGGACAACATTACTGGTGACAGGTATTTGCACTTCCTGCGCCACGAGTTTAGTGATGCGATAGACGCATTACCATTAGCAGTGATGCGGGACCTGTGGTTCCAGCAGGATGGTGCGCCACCACATTGGGCGGTCAATGTTCGCCAATGGCTAACTGAGCACTTTCCAAACCGTTGGATCGGTAGAGGTGGACCAATTCTGTGGCCAGCAAGATCCCCTGACGAATTCGCAGTTAACAGAAAGCAATTTTGGCTTCTAATCCATTATCAGCGTTAGGGTTAAGATGTACGCCGTAATCAGCTAGGGTTTCAAGAAACGACTAGCCTCCCAATGCGCTTTCACTAAATTCCAATCCATCTCACCTCACTTACTCCAGGTGCCACAATTCCGTAATCTTACCCCTTACGATTATGAATTTGCAGCCAATCACATTTGAGAGATTGGTCTCTATGTGGATAGTCGGAGACTAGTTGATGATGAATTTGAAAAGCGCAATTGCACGATCATTTGGTGGGAGCCCCATCATTTGGAGGCTAGACGTTTCTCGTTACATCTAAGAACTACACGGAAGGTGCTAAAGTTATTAGCCAATGCGACAGATTGAGTTTATGTGGAATTAACGAGAGACTAGGCCTATGAGCAAGTGTGTATTGTTACTCAAGTAGAAAAGTAACAACGGACAGACCGACACAACACACACAGAGATCCTGGACATTACCTTTACGTGACATCCGTCACTCTGAGTCTGAGAGATAAAAATAGCGTTGATTAAGTATATTTACGGATGAAAAATTGAAGGGAGCAGAAACGTTGGCTCAAATGGTGGTTTAATTTTTACCAGAAAATGTTTAACAGATGTTCGGATAATTAATTCCTAGCAGATGACAAGTTACCGTCATCATCGCTCTCGGTTAACCCCCTTGCTGCGTCAAGTGTTCTGGCTATTTACTACCCTAGACTAGCAAGAAGCACCCTCAACAAGATGATGAAGCTTCTCTATATAGTTTTTATTACCTCGAGTCGTCACGCATCTGTGTGTGTCTGTCTGTCACAGCGATCGCAGTTGGCAAATCGGAGTAAACATATGCTATATCCAGAACTCTTTCGCAGTAATAAACAATATACGCTTCATTATCGTTGTTAGGGTTAAGATGTACGCGGCGATCGGCTAGGGTTACGAAATACTTCCCGGTGGCAGGGCTTCCACAATTTATTGTGAATCTATCGACTTATATACTCTAAATTTCCAAAATATATTAAGAGGCAAACGCTTGAATTCAAACGTCAACAATAACTATATTTAAAATGATTTTAGGAAATTCGTTTCTTTATACGACTTAACAAGAATTAAGGTAAATTAATGACGATTAAAATAATTAATATCAGATATATTTATTCAACTATTTAAGAAAAAACTCTTAATTGCGTCTGGGAATTTTACCACATTTAAAATACAATTAATTCTGAAAACGGCGGTGTAACAATAGGATTTAATGCCCTATTAAAGAGTCTTGTCTCTGAAAAGGCGCAACGCTTTAGTTAATACAATTCGGAATGGAGAAATTTAATGGAGTTTTACGTAAACAGTTTCGGCCCATTTTCTACAAAAGAGGACGAGAGATAGTTTTTGTCCAACACCATGTTCACGGTTTGAAATTTTACATTATAGAGCAGTCTTCAATTCCATCTATTCATTCGTATGACTTGTACGTTTACGTAATATGAAATGACACTTCTGCCTACATCCACAGCCACACTGATGACATTTGAAGGGTTTTTAACCATCGTGAATGCGTTGATGTTTGATCAAATGACTCTTCTGTCTGAATCCATAACCACACTGATCACATTTGAAGGGTTTTTCACCACTGTGAATGCGTTGATGCGCGATCAATTGATCCTTACGCGCACATGCGTAGTTACATTGTTAACATTTGAATGGTTTTTCACCACTGTGAATGCGTTGATGCGCGATGAAATGACCCTTACGCGTACTTGCATGTTCACAATGATCACATTTGAAGGATTTTTCTACACTGTGAATGCGTTGATGCGCGATTAAATGATACTTATGCCTGCAGGCATATTCACACTGATCACATTTGAAAGGTTTTTCACCACTGTGAACGCGTTTATGCGCGATTAAATTAACCCTCTGTCTGCAGGCATATTCACACTGATCACAATGAAAGGTTTTTCACCACCGTGAACGCCTTGATGCGCGATCAAATGATCCTTACGCGCACATGCAAAGTTACAGTGATCACATTTGAATGGTCTTTCACCACTGTGAATGCGTTGATGCGCGATCAAATGATCCCTACGCGTACATGCGTAGTTACACTGATAACATTTGAATGGTTTTTCACCACTATGAATGCGTTTATGTCTGATCAAAGTACTCTTGTTCGTGCTGGCAAAGTCACATTGATGACATGTGAAGCGTTTTCCTTTGTTACCCTTTATAATGTGACGTTGTAGATCTCTTTTAAATTCAGTAGAATATTTGAACGGAGTGGAACGTTTCTTCTTGAACTTTCCTACAAAAATATATAAAAGAAATATAAAAACGCCATATATCCCTTCCAATTTTGTATCAAAAATACAATAACATTCAAGCGCATTTCATAATAAAAGGTAATGCTGAGGCGTACGAAATGAAATTGGTTCATTAAATAAACTAATCAAGGATAAGGAAAACACCTTCGGCATTGACAAAAGCAGTTTTCTTGGCCCACTATTGTTCCCAATTTAAATCAACGACCTTCCGGACACATTAGCTTCCTCCCTTTGCCTATTCGTCGATGACCTTAAAATTGACGGCGAAATTCAATCTGACCTCGCTCGCCTTGAGACCTCTCAAATTACCTTGTGAAACTAGACTATAGAGCTATTTCAATTCGGTAGGAAAGGAAAGCTTTTGAGGCGGGGTTTCGCCATATTGTGCGAGAAATTTAGCATAGAGTTCTTCAGCGGCCTGCACGGAGGGAGGGTGATAACCGGCTCCGTTTATTGGCAGGCAACTGTGACGTTTCCCCCTCTTCAAGTGATATAGCTCTATCCTCTCACAATTTTTCGTGTCTAGCCTCTCGACGTACTTACCTCCCGGTAAGACCAAATATTTTTAGGTACCCTCCTTAAACTCACAATACTCGGGGACATTGCCGCGCAAACTTATCCTCCCTCCATCCTGTGAGGACCCCACGAAGCACTCTTAATTTCGCAGGGTTCGCATTAAAAAAAAACCCAGCCCAAAAAAAGAAACCCGCGGGTTTTTGAGTTTTACCCACCATAAAAACCTACTTAATAAAATCCATCAATAAGATCTTAAATTATGATGAATTTTAAAGCAAGAATAATTTAATTTTAAAGACATTTGTTGTTTGAACTTCTTTAGTACCATTCAAAATTATTTGTTATTTTTAATGAAACATTTTAAGACTTTACTTACTAAGCAGTTACTTTTGAATGACAATTTCTACCATGCACGCAGCTGCTAAAGATAAAAAACCCAAGTACCCAATAAAACCCGGTGGGCTGGGCTTTTTTTAAAACCCTGTATTTTCGCCGGTTTATTCCCATCGTAAAAAAACGTAGTTCCTTTTACCTCTGTCGCTATGGCCCGCCTCTTCTTTCATACCCCCCGTCCCGGGGAAGGGGGTCAGACGCGCGCATAGATTACTCTGTTCTCCATCCCTACTTCTAAAATTAAATCTATCCCTGCATTAACCCATTAAATATTTATTTGAAAATGTCGAGAAAACAATTTAATAGAGATGGGCCGATACCAGTTTAAACCGATACCGATATGATCCGAAACTTCGGAAACCGATACATACCGATACCGATATTTTACCCGATCCTTCGATTAAACCGATATCAAACCGATACCGATATGGCATCCAGTGGCGTAGGAACGGGGGGTACAAGGGTACATTGTACCCCCCTAAAATTCTACTAGGGCGCCTAAATAGGTCAGAAAGGGCGCCAAAATTACACTGAAGTAAAAAGGAGGTGAATAGACCATTTCGGTATTACGCGCGGTGCCTTTTCCCGTCCTAGTGGCGGAGCTAAGAGCCCGTCTTTGGTAAGGCATAAAAAGGTAGAGAGCTTATTCAGCTTCACAAATTTGGGGCGCTGAAAACCGTTCGCACCTTCGCAGAGATGAATACCGAAAAGGTCTAATGTGAAAATCAAGCGGACTCGGAGAAACTTGTTTTTAATGACAACGGCAGCAGGAAAGTTGGACGACGAAACCCAGTCTTTTTCTATTTGCAACTCAATTCGTCTTCTTCTTGTTGTGCCTGCCATTACACTTCAGCAGAGAGAAGTTTCTCTATATTGAAGCTGTTAAAAACGTACTAACAGCAAGGCCCCAGAAGTCCTATAATTCCCATAAAATCATGAATTTTAGAAAGTATCCTATAATTTCTATAAAGTCCTATTTTTTGGTATTTTGGTGTAATTATTTATAATCCCAGCTGTGTGACGTATTAAACTCAGAATTAGCAAGATCTCATTTGGTCAGAACAAAAAATCGCTCGCTCAGGATATTTTTATCTTCAATTGTCTCATAATTGAATTTGATTTTTTTTTTTCGTTTTTATTTGAAATTATAGCAATTACTTTGCATTCTGAGCTTCGTTCTAATTTAATTTCACCTAAGACCTTTCATCTGAAATGTCTAAGCTCACAGATTAAGCTCAATTATAGCAGAGACCTTTAATTATAAAAAAGAATTATGGAAATAGGGTTTTCTCTGAAAAACATCCCTTTTAAATAGTTTGATTTGGTAACTTTTCAATCTCTTTTAATCTCTTTTAAATCTGAATGTGTGTCTTCTGTGTGAACCCTTTAGCATTTGATTAGATCTACACAGAAAAAACGATGTTTAGATTCTAAACGTTTTCCTAAACGGGAAAATGCAACGCCTTTTTAAACACGAGCCCAGCCTATACGCGTTTAGTTCTGAAATTTTTATTTTTCAAACGCGTATAGTTTGAAAATGTTTACGTTTCAAACGCGCATAGATTGAAAAAGTATCTGTTTCAAACGCGCATAGATTGAAAAAGTATCTGTTTCAAACGCGCATAGATTGAAAAAGTATCTGTTTCAAACGTGTTTAGATTGAAAACGTTTATGTTTGAAACGCGTTTAGATTGAAAACGATTATGTTTCAAACACGTTTGGATTGAAAACGATTATGTTTGAAACGCGTTTAGATTGAAAACGATTATGTTTCAAACGCGTTAAGATTGAAAACATTTATGTTTCAAACGCGTTAAGATTGAAAACATTTATGTTTCAAACGCGTTAAGGTTGAAAACGTTTATGCTTCAAACGCGTTAAGATTGAAAACGTTTATGTTTCAAACGCGTTCAGATTGAAAACGTTTATGTTTCAAACGCGTTCAGATTGAAAACGTTTATGTCTAACCCGCATGTAGTTTTCCAACGTTAATATACAGATGTCGTATAGCTTAAGTAATATATAAACAACTATTCCAAATTATGAAATAAAAATTATTCTTCGAATATCAAAATAAAACGGATCTTTATAGCTACAAAACTTCCAAAGGCATCGAAATTACGAAAAATAAATCTATATATTACTTTAAAATTATGAAAAAAGAAAATATTAAGGTTTTGTAGGACTTCTTTACACGAGGCGAACTGCTAACGCGTTGCAATAGTGTAACAAGTTGGAAAAACCAAAATATTACCTCTCCGAGTCAAGAGGAGGACTACTACTACAAACTTATTAACCTAGATATAGAATTATTTCTCTTTTTGAAGTAAAAAATTAGGAATTATTAAAGCAGTATTCCAAGCATAGCGAATATACAGTAAAGCAGACGACATTTACATCCAATAAAAATATGTCTTGGACACATTTAAATCAGTAAATGGGAAAAAATAGGAAATGAAGTGAATAGATTTTGGAGAGATATAACCTTTATGTGTTTGAAAAGGCCCAATATTCTACGCCTCAACTGTTAACCCTATAATCTTATAGCTACATTCACAACTGGTTAGCAGTATTAACACTACTGTCTCGTTTCACCTCAAAGATTTTCTTAGTTTGCCAACATGAGTGTTAACGTTAAATATCACCAAAGCTGACTTGTGGTTAGACGCACTGAAAGCCAATACGCACCATAATAAGAATGAAAACTTCTAAGCTATAACCCGATCACGATTAGCCCTTTCACTGATCTAATTGCCACCATGATGCATTCTTCTATTATTAAATCTACACCTGATTATTTGAACGTGTAATTAACTTTCGGCTCACTCTGAACCGTTAATGTCCCTTCATTACAGACACGAAAATAAAAACCCACAGTTTAGTTCACCTCAGGCCTCAATTATTTACCGATTGAGTCCAGGCCTAAGCTTCCTTCTTGAAATCTTTATAGCAAGGATTATTCTATATACAGATGTAGTATAGCTGAAGTAATATATAAACAGCAATTTCAAATAATAATATTATATTAAAAAAAATATCCTTGGAATATCAAAATGAAACAGAGCTTTAAAGCTAGAAAAGTACTAAATGCATCGTAGTTACGAAACATATTAAGGTTCTGTAGGATTTCTTTACACATCAAAGCAAAGCGAACTGCTAACGCAGCGCGCTAGTGTAACAACGGACGGACACACACGGACAAAAACATAGACTGCTTTTTAACTCTTTCCGTATTAATTTTGAATTGAGAAACAAGATTATCTTAAATATTAAAATAAATATGTAATTAATATTTGATATTTTCTTCGTTAGTTGTTCGCCTTATTGAGCTTTACATCGTTTTAAAAAAGAACAATTAAACATTCTTGAAAGACTTGACTAATATTGACGTTTGAAATGAAGCTTACGCCTGTTGCTTCGCCTTACTCAAATAGGTAGTATATAAAGGATTCGAATGGCAGCTGTAGATAAGAACGTCGCAATTGCTTGATCCTTTGGAGGGAGATCCCGCCATTGGAGAGCTAGACGTTTCTCGTAACCCTAGCCGATCGCCGCGTACAAATATAAGTACCCTGGTATAATGGTAAAACAGTCAACGTGGTCGTCCCCTAGCAAAAACGTTGAACTGACCGGTCCCAGGTGCCTAGAAAGGCTTAAAAAAAGTGTAAACATATTCTATACACTCATTTGCAAGTTTAGAATCATTTGCAAGTTTAGAATCATCTTGATTTTTAATAGAAAACCCCATTTTGATGTTTTTACGTTGGTACGCCAAGATAACAAATAATATATTTTGATCGGTTATAATTACTAAACCTCTGATCTAAACTTACAGTTCACAACAAAAATGGCACTGAAACATTTTTAAAGGCAATTTTAGCGTGAGTCAAACCGTTTAATGAGCAACACTTTTCTAAAATTAGAATTCATAACTCAAAATTAAACCCAGTTATATTATAAACCAAACAAATATAAAAATAAAATTTTATTTATTTACTAAATATGGGCGAAGTTCTAATATCGCTTTTTTGTGAGTAAATTCTGACTTTTGTCGTGTCAAGTACCAGCGAATGAATGTACCCCATTCCCAAATTTCTGAACCTTGGCCTCTCGGCATGAGAAGGGGTTAAAACCGATTCACCAAATAAAATATTAATTATTCTTCCTCAGATGCTCGAGTTAACTACATGATGTCAATATGTTTATATCCTTTACACCTAGAGTAGGTTTTGAACACGTTTAAACCCTGGCGTTTCGGTTTATGCCCACTTTACGATAAGTTTAGATTTTAAACGTGTTTTTAAAGGCTTTCAATGCGCTGTTGTGTTTAGTTTTTATATTTTTAGCTATTACACCCATTGGTACTAGTTGGTTTAGTTTTCGCACGTCAAATCTAGGGGTTTAGATTTTCAACATGTTTAAATCAATTGGATGTGCTCAAAACCTATACTTCGTTTTTTCTGTGTAGGTGCTATAACGCTCTTTAAGGCATCTTACATTCTCAATAAAATAAAATTATCAACACTCTAGGTCTTATCATTTATGAGTCCAATATAATCCTATAATTTTATGAATCCGGTCCTATAAAATACTATAATTTTGCATAAAGAATCCTATATTTCCTATTAAAAAGTTCTTAAAAAGAGTTGGTGCCCTGACATACGGGCAACAATGACTGAAAAAAGACTAAAACGTGTCCAGAGAGGATTGATAAAAAAAAAGGTTTTCAACAACCAACACCTATCGGACACCAGTTTTGAATTCACCGTTTCACTTGTCACAGCAATTAAAATACTATGTTTGAATCTTGTTCAATATATTTTTCGACATTTTTCTTATCTTTGGGAAGGGGGCGCCCAAATTCATATTTAGACTATACCCCCTAAATTCGAAACGTTCCTACGCGCCTGATGGCATCGGTATCGGTCCATCTCTATAGATGATTCTCGATCCAATTTCGGTACTTGAAACTATAAAACTGGCTTATCATATACGACAAACCCATTTTGGACACTAGTAACGTTATCCAAAAATAGATGAAAAACTGTGCTGTCTCAGAGTTTAGGTCTTATGGCGCCATCTACTCTCAACATAAGTATTTATTTTCTTTAAAAAATATCGGGTAGAAATATCGGTTCATTTATAACCCATACCGATATATCGGTTAAAGCCAAATATCGGTACCGATACCGATATGGCATCGGTATCGGCCCATCTCTACAATTCAACGCTGGAACTTAAAGCAAAGCTCGGGTCCAGTGGATCTGTGAGCACCGAGTGGATACCCTACAGATTGACTTTCCTCCTGAATTCCAGGTTTGGCTTGGCGAAGGCTAGTGGGCGGTTTTTATAAATGCACTTATAAATCCCGCCCACAAATGCCTTCTGCCTTCGCCAAGCCTAAACTAGAGTTTATAAGGAAAGTCACCTGAACCCGCGTTTTGCATTGAAATGTTCATGCTGAATATAAGAACTTCTTTTGTATAAATGGTTCCTTTATAGGCTATTCCTGACTATTCTGAGGGCCGGATTAAGCAATTTTGCAACCGGGGGCCGAGATAATACGCGCCCCCTTAAGCCGGGAAAATGGAATATCAAATGTTGCTGAGGGGAATAGTTTAACTCAATGCGCCCCCAACAAGCCTTGTGCCCGGGGACCAGTGCCCCCCCCCTTAATCCGGTCCTGTGATCATCGCGTGGTTTGATCGAAACTTTTGACGACACACTTCAAATGCCCAAGATTTTCCCTAATTTGGAGCAAATGCCTCACTCAGGTAAAAGGTTTTCACTTTTCCACCTTGATAGCACCCACGTCAATATCGTATTCCATTTACAATAAGCTATTATATTTTTATGCGGGGGCTGTTTTCGACTGGACATCTTTAATATTCGCTTCCAATCAAGGCCATGTTAATGTGGTTAAATTGTTGGTAGAAAACGGAGCTCAGATTGATAAGAAATCTATTGCGGAAGAAACTGCTTTGTACTGGGCATCCCAAAAAGGCCATTTAGAAGTTGTGCAATTTTTGATCGAAAAAGGTGCGGCAGTTGACGCGATGGATTTTAATGGCTTTACGCCGTTAATCGTAGCTTCCGAAAATGGCCACTTGAATGTAGTACGATCATTGCTCCAAAATGGAGCAAACATTGAGCGCGTGGCGAAATTTAACCTTACACCATTATGCGCTGCTATTCGTGGTGGTTCATCAGATGTGGTTCGTGCACTAATCGAAAACGGCACAAATGTCACAAAAACAAGAGACGATGATATTGGCTCGACACCTTTACACGAATGTTGTGCATTGGGCCACTCGGAAATAATCACGGTCCTCTTAGACGGTGGTGCCAATATTAACGCCGTCAATAATGACGGGAAGTCAGCTTTGGACTTGGCTATCGAAAAACGCAATTCGACTATTTCAGACATTCTTTTGAACCGTGGAGCTAAATTCGGCAAAGATATACAAAATGAAGAACTGAGAGAAAAGGTTTCAAATATGAATGATCGTCTTAAACGATTCCAAGATGAATTGAAATCGGTCCTGAATGAAAAAGACGAAGCTTTGAATGAAAAAATGGAAGAAATTGAGAGACTGAAGAAGAAGTACGAAGAAGAAATAGCAAGACTAAAGAAAAAGCAACAAGAAGATTCTGATGCAAAAGAGGTTTACTCGACCGCCCTGGATTTGCTAATCGACGAAGAGGACAGAAAGAGTGATGAAATAAGTCATTGAAGAAAAGAACCGAGAGTTAGAAGAACTGCAGAGCAAAATGTCTGAACTGACCGAGGATAGGCAACTATTGAAAGTTGAAAACACAACCCTTATGGAAGAAGTCGAAAATCTTAACAAAGACCTCGAACAGTCTAAAGCAGATTTACAATCTGTTAAAACAGATTTGCAATCTGCTAAAACAGATTTGCAATCTGCAAAAACGGGACCCTTATTCAAGGATTGCACAATAAAAGTTGAAAAGGGTAGCTCTTTGGTAGTTCAGAGTAATGCATAGAGAATAAAATTTCTTTCATAATAAAGACTGAAAAATAATGAACTGTACAAATTGAAAGGATATAGGCTATATTTAATTTTTCATATCGATATTTTAAAGACACCTAATTAATTTCCATTTCCAAGAGACCTTAGACAGACTGAAACGGATCTGCTATCGGTCAAGGCGAGCCATATCTACAATCACTGTCAAGGCCCATTTACACTAGACTAAAATCTTACGTTCACGTCGGCGAAGTCGCTTTGTTCGCTTCATTAGACTGTTCACACTTGTCAACGACTACGTAAAATATTCGCGGGTTTAAGGTTGAAAAAATTCAATTTAAAATCCTAAAAAATAGCCGATACGCATTCCAATAAGGACAAGGTCCAAACTGAGTAGAGCCCTAGAGTGCGTCTGCCGTCTGCTAAAGAAAAGGTCGCTAAAAAGAGGTGCTGCCATCTCGACACTGACCGACGAAATTGAATTTTTTCAACCTTAAACCCGCGAATATTTTAAGTAGTCGTTGACAAGTGTGAACAGTCTAATGAAGCGAACAAAGCGACTTCGCCGACGAGAACGTAAGATTTTAGTCTAGTGTAAATGGGCCTTCATGTAAAGCTGTAGTTCAGAAAAATAATTGTTGCAATAATAAAGAATGAATTATATTGATGATTTCAAATTAATTTCTCCTCACTTTTTAAAATGATTAAAAACTATTTAATATTGTAGTGAATTTTATAGAGTAAATTTTACTGAACTCTTACTTATAGAGCGACCTATTTCATGAGCTTTGTTTATAATGGCTAAAAGTAAACAGTGAAAACCAGCAAAGGTGGGAAAGCTCAAACTGCCCAATAATATAAACAAAATTGGAGGGAAGAAACTTCTGAATTTGTCTGTTAGTAACGCTCAAGCCTTTAGTGTCAGTAACTTAGTGTAGATGGCGCCTATTTCTTTTTCTCACTTTTAATATGATTAAAAACTATTAAATATTGTAGTGAATTTTATAGAAATAAATGGATTTTATGAGGAATGGATGATTTAAAATGGATCAAGGAGGATTATAAAAAAAGTGGGAAAAAGTGGAGCCAAATATTACCTAAAATCGAGAATGATATGTAAGAGTGTGGCAGAGATTTACAGTGAAGTTTAAAGTTCTGCTAAAATAAAATTGAATAAAAATTAATTGATTTGTTTCATTAAGAATTAAAACAATATCCGGAAAACTTATTAATGGATCGCGAAAATTATAAAAACCATAAATGAAAGGCTAAAAAATAATTATTATATATTGTTTGAAACAAACATATTTTATTTGTAGAGAAAGATAACTTTATCTAAGACAGATTATAATACCTTTGCATCGTGTTCTTAATAAATTTACTGATAAAGGGAGTTTTTGTGGAAAGGCTCATCGGTGTCCTGAAGGAGGTGACATCACACCCAAATTGCGTTGCATTAAATTGGTAAGTCCTTAATGGATTTAATACTAATATTGTTATGAAACGAATGACTGGATCCCGATTTAGTTTGTAAACAATAACTACCTAAAACCCCAAACACTTAGATTTTTATTGCTCTGTGATGGACGCATTCCCCTCATTGTTTGAATGGAAAAGAGTAGTGTTCAAGGTTAGGTTTAAAGGAAAGGTCAACATAACATAACAGTATACTTTAAAAGAACAGCCTTTTTCTAAATATAAAAGGAAAAAATATATAAAAAAATTAATGGTCTCTCATTACAAAATAATTAGCATTTAATTAGTAATAAAAATAATCGAGGACTACTGCGCCATGATTTGCTAAACAAAAACACTTACCCCTAAAAGGATCGGGTGAATTCTCACAGGCTGAGAGAGTAAGGGTAAGTTAGGGTATAGCCCACAAGATCACAGGCGTGAGACGTTTGATCAGGGAGTAAGGAACGTTAGAGGGAGTATTAAAGCGAATAGGCGCGTTCGTTAGATTCGTGGCTAAAATCGTCTCTCTCTGGCGCTGACTCGGGGACTCAACGCGGTGTCCGCGCGCATGCGTCAAATTTAAAAACCGTCGTGCATCTGTTTTTTAACGAGGTATTTTTCTGTTCTCGCCGTTACGGCAAGCCCGGCCGCCGGCGGCTCGAGATGCGCCGCTCGGCCTCAGCCGATGATATTTAACCAAGGCATAGTGTAGTTTTCGTGTCTAATTCTATTCGCAGAGCTATATTTATGTTGAAATTTAAAGAAAATCTTATAATATTTAGTTGTTATCAATCTGGGTAGCTTTTGCTTGGACTATTTAAGACGCCGTGCATCTGTTTTTTAACGAGGTATTTTTCTGTTCTCGCCGTTACGGCAAGCCCGGCCGCCGGCGGCTCGAGATGCGCCGCTGATATCTAGCCAAGGCTTAGGGTAGTTTTCGACTTTTCGTGTCTAATTTTATTCGCAGAGCTGCTGGCGGTAGTAAACGACGTCACTCGCGCCCGCGCGTTAGCAAAAATTGAGGAACGGAGATAAAAATTCCTACCCCCCACTTTCTTTACCATTTGCCACTGTATGACGGTTTTTTTAGCATTAGATCAAAACTCCCTCTAACGTTCCTTACTCCCTGGTTTGATATAGCAGACGCCACTAAACCAATGGCGGTTGGCGCAGTAGTTCTCGATTTTAAGACTAATTAAATGAAAATTATTTCGTAATAAGAGATCATTTATTATTTTTTATATTATTCCTTTTAGGCCTATATTTAATTTAATGAGTTTTATTTATTTTATTTTATTACATTTTAGAATCGCGCGCATTTTGCGCATCACTCCGATAAATTCACCTTGGATCCGCGAGCTCTCCCAAGCTAAATTTCGTCACACCATGATTTTTTCTGTTTACTCCTTGCGTATACAAGGAGCTGGATATTTGGTATATTGAAAATGTGTTAATTTCCCTTGCTTTGGCTTAAATTACACATAGCTCTCATTTTTCAAGTATTTTAAATGTTTTTGAAGAATAACAACCAGTAGAATTTCAAGGATTTGAAAAAAATAAAGAAGGGGAACTCTTAAGCAAGTTTGGTTTTTCTTCTCAAATAGGACACAAATGAAAGCATGAAGCCCATTTCTTACGCGGACAAGAAATCGACTTCAGAAAATGTACCCTGACGTTGTCACTTTGAGTCTTCAACTTTGCTCAGTATATTCAGAAGTAAGATGAGAATAGAAGTAAAGAGCTCTAGCTAGCATTGGTAGTAGATCCTGGCACTAGTGAACAAATTTGAGGTTTTTATGTCGCTTCCATCGCGCCTACACTAGAGAGAAAACAAGTTGGGAAACCAAAATAAACCTCTCCGAGTCGAGACGAATTTACTTTCCAAACACAGGTCCACCATGGACGAAAAGATACTGAAGGACGGATGGCAGAGGGAGAAAGTTGAAAAATACTTGTTAATTCGCCTTCTAGCGGCAGATAGTAGCAAACCAGATAGTGGGGGAATCAACGTTCTAACGAGGGAAGCAGCTAAAGTCTTATTCTAAGGGAGAGAGAGGTTGAATCAACTGCTTCGTTGACGTTATTTACCATTTGAGGTGACGGGGGCAATTTGTCCTCTGACACCTCTAATAGTTTAAGTGTTAGTCCATTTATAGAGCATGTTAAAGTTCCAAAATCGATAATAGTATTCCAATCTTCTAGGAAATCTTGGCCTAATATTGCGTCACATAGGAGTGAAGGGACAATATGAAACTCTTGACTAAAATTCCTAATGATGTCTTGTTCAAATTTTATTTCAAAGTCTAATACTGTTGAGCCTTTAGTAAAAGAGTACTGTCCGTTCCCCATGACTATGCATTCTGATCTTTCTGACTTAGGTTCTAGTTTATTTTCTCCCCTAAATCTTTGTATGGCCCTCCATTGGTCTAGGCTTATCATGGATACTTCAGCACCATTATCGATTCTTGTATGTAGGATTGTGTGTTCAAATTTTATTTTTATTAAATGAGGGTTCCTCTTTGGGAGTCCTCTTCTTTGAATTGTGGCCAAGTGAAGTGGCGTGGTCACAATTCGGTCTTCTTTTTGATGGACTATTGAGTCGCGGGAGGGAAACGTCCTCTGATATTCCCCCCCGAGTTGGAGTTTCCCGGAAACTGACCTCGATTTCTTTCCATTCTGGCCGACGGACACTCGGTTGCGTAGTGACCTAAGCCACCGCAGTTGAAACAGGTTATTTGTCGTGCTCCTTGGTTGTTTACCGGAGGGTTGTGTCCTCCCGGGTTCTGGTCCTGTTGACGTCTGGGAATTGGTGGAAGGGCTAATTGTCGAGGTTCACGTTCCCTTGGTTCACTAGTTTGATTTCTCGATTCAAAGACTCGTGTTCGGCGAGGATATTCGTCTCGTTGTTGGTTTTGTTGTCTTGGCTGATTTCTGGGTTCGGGGTTGGATTGCCTTGTTTGGGGACTGGGTCTCGGGAAAGGAGTTCTATAATGTTGAGCTGGGTAGCTTTGAGGGACATATTGGACGTGGAAAGGATTTTGGGATCCTTCCGGAAGAGGGAGGGTGGTGTTCCCATGAGGGATGTACCGCTCAAGGTTTGTGTCCGTGTTTGCGTAATATGGTCCTATTTGCGGGATATACCCTTGGGGAGTTGTTACTGGCGTATAAACGGCTGTTGGGGGAGCTACCTGCTGTATAACTGGTTGTGGAGACATTATCTGGGGTTGGGGTATCACTTGAGATTGTGGGACTACTTGGGGTTGTATCTGATATACTGGTTGTTCTCTAATTATTATGGGTTCCTGATAGGTTTTAACTTGAGTCTCAGGGATTTGTTGAGCTTTTTCCTCATTAGGATTTGTCTTACTTGGGGGTTGACTAGCTTTGGGTTTATTTAAGCCTAAGGTTTGTTCGATTTTTAAACAGGCGTCATGTAAATCCGCGGTAGTGTACAGGGGGATAAACATTAGAAGCCCTTTTAATTCATTTCTTAAATTCCGTTTTATCATTATGAGTAATTCATTATCCGGTATTGGGGGATGTAGATTTTGGTTTACCCTTGCAAAATAACCGAAAAATTCGTCTACTGACTCATTGGGTTTCTGTAGCCTATTATTTAGATCTATTCTAACCTTAGCTTCCTCATCCTCAATTTTATAATGTCGTTTCAGTCTCCCTTTAAATTCGGGCCATCCCATTCCTTGAGGGAGGGAGCGAAACCAGTATAGGGCATTTTCTCGTAAGAGGAGGGGCATAACATGCATTCTCTCGTCCTCGCTAATTTTGTGGAAAGTCGCGTATTCCTCAAACTGTCTGAGAAACTCCGGTACACTTTCGTTTTGCCTGCCGTAAAAAGCTAGTCTATCCGGGGGATCTAAACCTTTTACGCCGCCTTGGCTAGCGATGGCCATATTTGCGAAAGATTGTAAAATAGAGGCTAGAAATGCGGCCTGTTGAGCACCTCCACTACTTGTATTATTCTGTTGGGGTTGAGGATTTGACATTCCTGGAGGCTGACTATAGCCTTGACCAGGAAGGGGTTGTGAAATCCTTTGTGGGATATTAGGTGACTGTCTAGGGGGTCTCTGTGTTTGTCCTACAGATACTGGAGTAGCTATATTCTGTCTAAGAGAGGCATTTGTGTATATCACCGAACTAGTACGTGGAATGGTTCCACAAGGAGGGGTATTAGGTGCTGTGATTGGTATAGTAGACATAATTGGGGGATTCATTTGACTAGTTGGGGCCCAATTACTCATAAATCTCTTGGCCCTAGTATATGCGTTATCTTGAGCTACTTCTACTCTGGGTGTGGGTTGACTAGTTTGTAGGGGTTCAGGTACATTTACCAAGTCAGGGCTACTCCCTCCATACCTATTTTGAATGTTATTTGCCCTATGGTGGTTGTAAACTTGGCTTGTGCGACGGAATAAGGCTAAGTTTCTAGCGCGTTTATTCGATTCGTCCTCAACTGACTTTGGAATTGTTTCATTCTGCGAGGGATTGTCTATCCTTTCTTCTTGGTTGTATAAAAATCTACTTAAATCATAATTACTATCCCATAAGGGTTCCTCATTTTGGTTTGCCGCGTGTGCCATGTTCGTTTCAGTTAGCCGAGAGGGACGTAGGATATTACCGACCACGCGGTTTGGCTTAGCCTCCGGCCACGTGTATCCCGAATTTTCCGATTCACGGGAGGAAACCGAAGAAATATCCGAATCCTTGCGTTCGCGATATAATTTTAACTTTGGGCACGATTCGGGATGATTCATTAAAATTTTCAAAAATATTTAAATCCAAAAATCTATCTATTCGAAAAATAATTTGGGATATCACAAGATTCTATTCTAAAAATAAATAATACTAATCTAAATAAATACTATAATAATTAATTTCGATGATTGAAATTGATTTGAAAAAATGTGGAAGCACGCCTTCGAATGTTCGAGAAGGAAATTTCCAAGATGGCGGCTATCTAACTCAAACTAGAACTAGCCTGTAACTAACACACGAATCGGGCCCGACCACCCCGCCGACGAAGAAAAGCGACGGGACGGGAAAAACAATAACCGAGGGTTCAAAAAGACGGGCACGGCACCATTTGCAACGGACTACCCCGGGGAAAATTAAACTGGCCGGTCGTGAAAAAAGGGGGATTCCGTTACAGGACGTTAGGTAGCCCTAATTTAATTAAGGGGGACCTCGTGACAACGTTAAGTCTTAAAAACGGGAATTGTAAAGATAGGCCTAATTAATTAACTTCCTCCCGTTGGAATTCAATAAAAAGAATTTCATTCATACCTTCTGCTCATGTTGAATTCGAAAAAAAAGAAGATTTTAATGACTTTTTAATTTTACATAAAGAAAAACTTCGCGAAAGTTTCCCTTAGGATGACGACGTCGCGAGAACAAAACTATCGCGGTGCGAGACAGGGCTTCCGGCGACGTGAAGTGAAGAAGAAACGAAGAGGAGAGAGAGAGAGCCGTGGGTCTTACACGCGCTTATATAGGAAAAATTAAAGGGGGGAAGAGAGAAGGAGGAAGGAGGTGACGTAGACGACGAAAGGAGCGGACATATTCCGGAGAATATGTCTGTCCCTTGCGTCGTCTGCAACGGTTTCTGGGCGAAACCGCTGCAAACTAAACCAATGTAGAGGACCAGATTATTCGTTAAAACAATTTTGATCCTATTGAATCAGTCATACAGTGATGTTACGTTATCATTTTATAAACTACTTGTTACTAACAGTGGATTGTTTAATTCATAAGAAACAGTTTGCAACGGAAAAAAAAGTTCGATTCCGTTGACAAGGCGTTTCAAAATATTTCAAATACGTTAACTTTAAATTAGAAGGCATAGCGATCGGTTAATCAAAACTTTTGATTTTATTAACATAAACTAAAATAATTTTTAAATGAAACAAAAGAGACTGAACTATAAGGTTCAGGAAAATTATAGCGACTACATTCACCCGGGTGTAAATGTGAACTGCCTATACAACATAAAAATCTTTCTTTTATATAATCCCAGAGGGATGCTAACTCCTATCCGCAAAAGGGGGAAGGGTGGCAACCGGAATTAATTGGATATTTGGGGTTAAGGTAGTTACAAGACGGCAGTGGACTGAGCATAAACCAGCGGTTTGAAAATTAAACGCTTCCGTCCACTGTCGTCTGCAACGGTAGGCCTAAACCGTTGCATTCTACCCCCCAAAGGAAAATTATACATTGGTATAAGTTAAGTCAACATAAATAAGTGGATTGTAAGCTAGTCTATATAGCGCGTCTTCGTGTGTTGGTGTTGGGTGCCGTCTTGGAGATGGTGGTGTGTTGCTCGGTGGCGTTGGAGCGTCATGGTGTGCGTCGGTCTCGGGAAGGGGCAAGGGTCTGTAGTAGGTGTCAGTAATTGGACGGAGATATCCATTCCTGGATCGTCAGATCTGCGGAGGTGTTTTCCTATCCGGGATCTGTCGGATCAGCGATGGTGATGTCCATGTGGGATCTCTGATTGGTGTCGGTTGGGGTACTTGATTGTGTAGATGTCCGTTCCGGGATCCATCGGATCAGCGGCGGTGAGTTCCATTCCTGGTTCGTCTGATCTGCAGGGGTGATTTCCTATCCGGGATCTGTCGGATCAGCGATGGTGAATTCCTATCCAGGGTCGTCAGATCAGCGGTGGTAATGTCCATTCCGGGATCGTCTGATCGGTGGTGGTGAATTCCTTTACTGGATCGACAGGTCGGCGGTGGTGAATACCTTTTGGGGTCTCTGGGTTATGTCGCACTTCTTTGCCGGTGATTGTGGAATCCGCAGGCGTGCGATGTGGTGTGGGAGGAAATAAAGTTTAACTACACGTAGTACTATTATGCCGGAAGTTAATGTTGTGGGCCATCTTGTTACGATACGTTTCGTCTGGGTAGTGGCATAGTCCGAACTTACGCGAGACTTTTTGGTATTAACAAGTTATGTTGGGGCACGTTCATTAAGTTCGACATCGGTGGTCCGCGAAAGAGGCGCTATTTCCGCGTTCAAAATCTTGATTTATGTCGAGGGAAAAGTTTGCTAATAATCAATAAGGTTAAATCCGACTATTAATGTTGAAAGTTAATAAAGTTCAATCTGATTCTTTATATTCAAATCTGAATGCTAACGAACACATCCCACGAGGTAATTAGGCTTAGCGAGAACATGAGTACGCGAATCGTCGAAGTCCGTTTCGGATAATTTACGGCGGGATTGTAACCGCGAGCAGGATTAAAACTGCGGACGGGGTCCGACCACCCCGCGAAAAAAAGACGAGACGGCGTCGAGGCAGAAGCGCGGGAACACGAGGGGAAAAGAAGGCCGAGGCCCGAGGCTTAGCGTCCAACGCGAGAGGGGGTTCGCGAAATCCGGTCGAACGCGGAGGGGAACGAAGCCAGGGCCCGACGACGGCGAAAGGAACGAAGCAAGAACCGAGGGTTCGGAATCGCGTGGTCACGGGCACCATTTGCAACGGAAAAAAAAGTTCGATTCCGTTGACAAGGCGTTTCAAAATATTTCAAATACGTTAACTTTAAATTAGAAGGCATAGCGATCGGTTAATCAAAACTTTTGATTTTATTAACATAAACTAAAATAATTTTTAAATGAAACAAAAGAGACTGAACTATAAGGTTCAGGAAAATTATAGCGACTACATTCACCCGGGTGTAAATGTGAACTGCCTATACAACATAAAAATCTTTCTTTTATATAATCCCAGAGGGATGCTAACTCCTATCCGCAAAAGGGGGAAGGGTGGCAACCGGAATTAATTGGATATTTGGGGTTAAGGTAGTTACAAGACGGCAGTGGACTGAGCATAAACCAGCGGTTTGAAAATTAAACGCTTCCGTCCACTGTCGTCTGCAACGGTAGGCCTAAACCGTTGCAAGTTTCAGGAATTATACCACACTGGGCGGCAAAGTTTGAGGGAATACGACACATGTCGGCGATCCTACCCTATAGGTGCCGACTGCCCCGTGTCCGCCGGAGGTGACTTGACCCCCACACCCCGTCCGTCACCTCCCAAGTAAACCTCATTTCCTTCCCCTGCTTACACTCCTACTGAAACCTGAATAATCACATCCTTGCCGCGGTCCATAGACCCTATCGCATTGAAACCTACAAAAAAAAAAAAAAAAATTATACCACACACATTGACAATTAGTAGCATTTTAGTGAGATTAACAAATAATGAAACCGTTTATACCAGTCCTCAAATGAGAATGTTGACTTAACAGCGCTAACATTAACACCACTCTTTTAACTGCCGAAGGGAAAACAAATTGGAAATTTTGTCATCTTTCCTGTAATATTTTGAAGTCGAATTCTTCACAGGGTGAAAACACTACCGTTGATTTCTAAACCATAATAATTTGGATATATATGCCATTTTTTACTGTCATAGATACAGTATTAAGTTACAAGAAGCGTAAAACCTTGGCCCTAGGGTTGGGATTTGTAGCATGAATCGAAGCAGACTACGTATTTTGTAATTCCAAACAGAGCTGGAAATTAGCTTTCTTATAATCTTTAAAAGGAAAGACACTATAAACACTATATAACATAGAGTAACTAAAATACAACTTAAGCCTTGGCCGTAAAGAACGTCGAAAAGCTTACTTTAAATGATATAAAAACCTGTATTAACTGTAATTATTTACCTGAATTACTTTTCTAGACGAAAATTCGACCTGATAACGACGTATTTCTTATTAAGGGTGCTACAGTTAATTAGAAAATACATATAAAGGTGCTCAAGCTCGGACGAAATACAAAAGTAGTTTGCTGGAGTCTACTGCTAAGAAATTAGGAAAATCAGCAAGAAAGCCAACATTTACAATTAGTCAACGTAACTTGTTAGCACCCACAAACCTAGGACCTTCTAGTTGTCAACGAGAACGAAATGAAGAAAATAGGTTTAAGCGCGCTATAAGGTTAGGCTGACATCTGACCCAAAAGTAATTTTTTGACTTACTATCTTAATTAGTTAAATTACAAAAATTAGAATTCATTAATTAAAAATCGAAACCCGTAAGTTTCCCGTTTAATAAATGCTTGTTAATTTAGAAGTATTCCGAAAACTAACTTCGCTATACTTTTTCCGTATGGCCTATGACCATTTCGTTAAAAAAACGAAAATTTTTTAATGCTTTTTCTATGGGACGCTAACCCTAAAAGGTGTGACTTTTTCTTTAACATTACGGAAGGGTGTCATGTCATATCTACAAGGGCCTACCGGCCCTGTAGAATAAGGAAGGTTTTTGGATTGGTTGTAACTTTTTTCGTATTAAGTTTATTGTTTTGAAATTTTTCTACTGAACTAAATTCCGGGCCCTTAATATGTGGTAAAAATTTCAAGATGATCCATCCAATAGTTCGTTTTACAAAGCATAAAGTTGCTAAGGGTGGTTTTCATTTCCATAAAATTAATCACAGATTTTGGCGTAAAACTAGAAAATCTCCATAGAAATAACATGGTAAATTTTCCAAACTTACCCATTTTGTAACTACCCTTACAAAAATAACTATACGTTTCATAGATTTGAAAATGGTCTTAAATGAAAGCCCCATTTTTAAAGTAGGCGCCAATTTTTGTTTCATTAAGAAAAACAAAGTTTAAGTATTGTTTTTAAAAGATTTAAGTACCTGCTCCGAATTACGTGGTTTACCCTTAAACTGGGAAAATTAAGACTTTTTTGCTTGGGTTAAGTAATAAAGAAAGTCATTCTAGGACTTACGTCGTTTTACTGCGGATATAGTGTCTTAAGATAATCAAATTGGTAGGGCAATTAGCTAGCTTAATTGTCATTATAACTTTTGCGCGTCCAACTAATTTAGTTGCGAAGTACAGATTAAACCAAATTAAACAAAATAAGCAATTAAAAATAATTAAACAAAATAAGCAATTAAAGATGATTACCAATTATAGGTAATTAATGTAGATTACATATTATAAGTAATTAAACTGGATTACCCATTGTAGGTAATTAATTTAGATTACCAATTAAAGGTAATTAAATTAGATTACCAATTAAAGGTAATTAAATTAGATTACCAATTAAAGGTAATTAAATTAGATTACCAATTAAAGCTAATCTGCATGGAATCTTTATGAGCATAGGAGTATGGAATCTTCTGTGCACAGGTCAATGGAATTTTTTGTTCATATGGTATATTTATGTGCACAAGTATGAAGAATCTTTATGTGCACACAAGTCTGAAGAATCTGTTTGTGCACAGGTCTACGACTTCTGTTTGTGCACAGGTCTGCGACTTCTGTTTGTGCACAGGTCTGCGACTTCTGTTTGTGCACAGGTCTGCGACTTCTGTTTGTGCACAGGTCTGCGACTTCTGTTTGTGCACAGGTCTACGACTTCTGTTTGTGCACAGGTCTATGGAATCTGATGTGCTCATTTCTATGACATCTCTTTTTGCTCAAGTCAATGTAATCTGTTTGTGCGCAAGTCTATAACATTTGTTTGTGCGCAAGTCTATAACATTTGTTTATGCGCAAGTCTATAACATTTGTTTATGCGCAAGTCTATAACATTTGTTTATGCGCAAGTCTGTAACATTTGTTTATGCGCAAGTCTAAAACATCTGTTTGTACACAAGACTAAAACATCTGTTTGTGCACAAGTCTATTACATCTGTTTGTGCACAAGTCTATTACATCTGTTTGTGCACAAGTCTAATACATCTGTTTGTGCACAAGTCTAATACATCTGTTTGTGCACAAGTCTATTACATCTGTTTGTGCACAAGTCTATTACATCTGTTTGTGTACTAGTTTATTACATCTGTTTGTGCACAAGTCATAATCATCTGTTTGTGAACAAGTCTATAACACCTGTTTGTGAGCAATTCTATAACACCTGTTTGTGAGCAATTCTATAAGACCTGCTTGTGAACAAGTCTATAACACTTGTGAAAATGTATACGGAATATTTCTGTGCACAGGTGTACTTGATATTTTTGTGCACAGGTGAACGTGATATTTTTGTGCAAATGGGTAAGGAAAATTTTTGAGCATAGGGATATGGAATGTTTTTGTGCAGAGGTCCATGGAATATTTTCTGTGTACAGGTATATGAAATGTTTTTGTGCAGAGGTCCATGGAAATCAGTTTTTTACACAATCCTATGACATCAGTTTGTGCACAAGTCTAAGGGATGTGTTTTTGAGCAAATATTTGACATATATTTTTGCACAAATATTTGACATCTATTTTTGCACAAATATTTGACATCTATTTTTGGACAAATATTTGACATCTATTTTTGCACAAGTCTATGGTATCTGTGTGTGTACAGGTCTACAAAATATGTTTGCGCACAAGTCTGAAGAATCTTTATGTGCACTAGTGTACGGAATCTGATGTGCATATGTCGATGACAGCTCTTTTTGAACAAGTCTATTAAGTAAGTTTTTTACACAAGCCTATGACATCTGTTTGAGCACAAGTCTATAACATCGGATTGTGCAAAACCTATGATTTCTGCTTGTGTACAAGTCTGTGGAATCCATTTGTGCACGAGTCTACGTAATATATTTGTGGGCAAATCTATGGAATCTGTTTATGCGCTAGTTTACGGCATCTGTTCGTGCACGGGCCTACGGAAAATGTTTGTGCAAATGGGTGTGGAATATTTTTGTACACAGGTCTATGTCACATGTTTATACAAAAGTCAATGGAATATTTTGTGCATAGGTCAATGGAATCTTTTTGTGCACAGTTTTATGGAATCTTTTTGTGCAAATGGGTATGGAATAGTTTTGTGCTACGGGTATGAAATCTTTATGTACACAGGTCTATGGAATCTTTAGCGCGCAGGTCTATGGAATCTTTATGTGCACAGGTCTTTTGAAACTTGATGTGCACTAGTCTATAGAATGTTTTTGTGCACAGGTCTATGACTTCTGTTTGTGCACAAAACTATGGAATCTGACTTGAACACATCTATGACATCTGTTGTGCACAAGCCTGTGACTTCCACTTGGGTACAAGTCTACGGAATCTGTTTTATGCACAGGTCTCCGGAATCTGTTTATGCACAGGTCTCCGGAATCTGTTTATGCACAGGTCTCCGGAATCTGTTTGTGCACAGGTTTACGGAATCTGTTTCTTTACAGGTCTGCGGCATCTGTGCACAGGCCTACGGAATATTTTTTTTACCACAAGTCTAGGGAATCTTTTTGTGCACAGTTTTATGGAATCTTTTTGTGCACAGTTTTATGGAATCTTTTTGGGCACAGGTCTATGACATCTGTTTGTGAACAAGTTTATGACTTCTGTTTGTGCACAAAACTATGGAATCTGACTTGAACACATCTATGACATCTGTTGTGCACAAGCCTGTGACTTCCACTTGGGTACAAGTCTACGGAATCTGTTTATGCACAGGTCTCCGGAATCTGTTTATGCACAGGTCTCCGGAATCTGTTTATGCACAGGTCTCCGGAATCTGTTTGTGCACAGGTTTACGGAATCTGTTTCTTTACAGGTCTGCGGCATCTGTGCACAGGCCTACGGAATATTTTTTTTACCACAAGTCTAGGGAATCTTTTTGTGCACAGTTTTATGGAATCTTTTTGTGCACAGTTTTATGGAATCTTTTTGGGCACAGGTCTATGACATCTGTTTGTGAACAAGTTTATGACTTCTGTTTGTGCACAAAACTATGGAATCTGACTTGAACACATCTATGACATCTGTTGTGCACAAGCCTGTGACTTCCACTTCTGTACAAGTCTACGGAATCTGTTTGTGCACAGGTCTCCGGAATCTGTTTGTACACAGGCTTACGGCATCTGTTTGTGCACAGGTTTAGGGAATCTGTTTCTTTACAGGTCTACGGCATCTGTGCACAGGCCTACGGAATATTTTTTTAGCACAAGTCTAGGGAATCTTTTTGTGCACAGTTTTATGGAATCTTTTTGGGCACAGGTCTATGACTTCTGTTTGTGAACAAGTCTAAGACCTCTGTTTGCGCACTAGTCTATGGAATCTGATGTGCACATGTCCATGACATCTCTTTTTGCGCAAGTCTATGATGTATTTTTTGCGCAAGTCTATGGCATCTGTTTGTGCACAGCCCTGTGACTTCCTTTTGTGTACAAGTCTCCGGAATCTGTTTGTGCACAGGTCTACGAAATATTTTTGCGCACAGGCCTACTGAATCGGTTTGTGCCGAGACCTAAGAAATCTGTTTTTTCTAAAGAACATTTTTCTGCAAATGGATACGGGATATTTTTGTGCAAATGGATATGGAGTATTTTTGTGCACTGGTGTAGAAGATATTCTTCTGCATATTTTTGAGCATAGGGGTATGGAATCTTTTTGTGTAAAGGTATATGACATCTCTTTTTGCACAAGTTTATGACATCAGTGTGTGCGCAAGTCTATGACATCAGTTTGTGCGCAAGTCTATGACATCAGTTTGTGTGCAAGTCTATGACATTTACAGGAAATTATAGTAGACTAGCTGTTATCCGCGGCATCGCATGCTAGTAGTAAGAACTTCCATCAAGAATGGGTACATTTTACTGATTCGACTAATATTTTTGTAGCATCCTAGGAGCGAAGGCACTCGGCGTCGCCCATCAGCTCGTCGGGACATTTTTTATTACTTTACAAGCAACATTATATAAAGAAGGGTTTTTAAATATCTGGCCGCCATTTAAAATGATGGCAGCAAATCTATCCCGAAGAACCATTCAGCCCGTCTATAGGCTAAAAGAATCCAGTGTACTAAAGATTTTGTGAAATCGGTTGAAACGCGCGGACTTTCTTACAAAGAGAAGATTTTTTTACATTTCCGGGCGCCATTTATTAAGATGGAGGCGGATTGGAAAAATCTTTCTTTGTACGCGCCTACTACTTACGAGTAACGTTCCTGCAAATTTTCAGCCTTCTAGGGCTAGCGGTTTGGGCTGGGCGTTGATTATCAGTCAGTCTGTCAGTCAGTCAGGACTTTGATTTATATAGATATAGATGTATAATTAAAAAATAGGAAAATACAAGACAATTACTCTTGAAAAAATAGCAAAATATAGGTTGCAAATGCTTTTAGAGTATTAAGACAAGATTTACAAAGAAACTTTGGTTTAATTATAACCATAAGTTCGTAAGATATGTTACATAAATTTTTCACTGGTTACTGAGAGCTTGTCTCGAAGTGACGTAAATGAAACTTCATAGATTCTCGTAAAGCGACGCTTGATGAAGCCCTGTCAAAGGCTTAGTACAGACTAAATAGGAAGATGGAGTAGAAAATCGCGTGTAGTCAATTCTCGCGTCGTTCTCGAACTAGCTCTCATTAAGTCTCTAGCATTTCGAAGTATAGGAAGTGTCATACTTATGGAACATAATCTTAGAAACACATGCTATAACTTTAAAACATCACAGACTTCCGTGAAAAATATTTTTAGAGGCTTCCATAGCTTTAGCTACATACCTCATGGAATACTAAACTAAAACTTAAAACGCGATAGGAATATCTGAATCACAGATCGTTAGCTTGTATTGTAAATCCACGGTGGCTGATTGCTAGTAGCAGGAGTTCATAATAACCCGAAGTATGAAACTGGTTAAAAAGCCCGTAACAACAAAGTTTCGCCGTAAAGCTCAGCGGATTCATACACCGCTTAACTCCCAAAGAAATAGTTGCCCCATTTTTTAGCGCCCACGCGCATTAACTTACACACTTCCGGTTTAGCACTATTTTTATCTTGTGATTTTGGGAGCGAAAATGGCTCACGTCTGCTTCAGTTGGAACGGTGTAAATTAAGCCTTGGCTAAGAAGTTGGCTTTTAGTCGAGGTTTCTAGTTTTCTACAAAACATTTAAACGATCGTCATTAATGTTTTGTTGTGATATGTGTGAGTGAGAATTCCGTGGTTAAATTAAAATGGTTTGGGCAAATTTATTCGCAGTATTTTTAATATAAGAATTGCAACGTGTTTCTACGTCCACCATATCGCCATTTTTCTTTTCAACGGAGATCCCAGCCAACGGAAGTTTTGGAACGAAAACCAAGGAGCATAGATACCACTACGATATACTGTATACATAAACAGGCTAGTCCTTTCTATGCGCAACGACAGAATCTTGTTGTTCGCGATTTTTACCACTAGCTCTATGGCCAGTTTCATACTTCGGGTTATTATGAACTCCTGCTAGTAGCTAGTGGAAATCGGCATTACTTTCTGTCAAATTTCTATGTTTTATAACAAAACCAAAAGTGAGAGGGGACAAAATATCTACAATTTCGAAAAATAGGAAAATATAGGAAAATTATCGAAATTATAGGAACTAATAGGAAGACATCCAAAAATGGAAAAAATTATAAAATTTAGGAAATGTGGTCACCTGGCACAGGTCTACGGAATATGTTTGTGCACAGGTCTACGTAATATTTTTTAGCCTAGGTTTACGGAATCTATTTGTATTATTGCATCCACTGTGCTTTGCACGTGAAAACGACGGGAAGGCAATTTGAGTTGGACTGGGCGTAAAAGCAATCAGGATTAGTACTTCTATAATAGATGGTTAGGGCCTTGTTAGTTCAATCGCGGTAACTAATAAATGCGCAACACCACCAGACTTAAATGGAGCACCTGCTTTTCAGTATAAGTTTTAAAATACTAGTTTCTAAACAATTTTAACTCATATTCAGACTGAAGTCACAGATATTAATAAAAACTGTCTTTGTAGACAAAGACGCGAAAAAGTAAGAGATAAGTGTAGAAAATTAAATGTTTGAAGTGACAGATATTAAAATTTTCATTTTTGAAGACGTGATTATAAAACATCTATTATTTGAAAAAATTTCTTATCTTAGTTTTTTTCACAAAAATTTCAGAGAATCTACCTTGATACTACTGTTTATTTTCTAGAAACATTTGCTTCGAGGAAGTTCAAATACTCGGATATCTGAAAAATAGAGCTAGATGAATTTATTTTTATATTTTAAAATTGAAAATATTGCGAACCGAAAATTACATTCGCCCTTTGACTGTGATGTAGTTATTAGAGTCAAAAGGATCTGTAGCTGGATCGTGATCTTTTGAGAGATATACAACACGTCAATTTTTGAAACTTCGAAAACTTTAAAAATAACGAACACGTTTTGTTAAGTTTTCATGCTTATTTTATTTTGTCTGCTATCAACGATTTTCTGTCCATTTTATTCTCCTTATAGGCCTGAATACTCAAACTAACTCTAAATTTTAAAAAGAAAATAAAATGCATACGTGTTCTATTTTTAAAATGATGCACATGTTTAAGGATAAAATATTTTACTTAAGGAATTTTGGTGAAAAAAACTAAGATAAGAAATTTTTTCAAATAATTGATGTTTTATAATCACGTCTTCAAAAATGAAAATTTTAATATCTGTCACTTCAAACATTTAATTTTCTACACTTATCTCTTACTTTTTCGCGTCTTTGTCTACAAAGACAGTTTTTATTAATTTTGTCTTGATGGCGCTAGCGTTTTCCGGGATTTGACTCCGCATTTTCATAACCCCCTCCATTTTGGGGATGAAAAGGGGGAAGTAAGCTTTACATTGGTTGTTTAGTCGCTTAGTAATGGGGGCAGTAATGGGTTGCCATTGGTTCTTCAGTATTACTTCGTCCATGGGTCCACCAACCAATGAGAAAAACCGGAAATACGTAGCTCAAATTGGCGAGGTATTGCGTAAGGTTTAATCGTTTAACATTTCCCTGTGTATTCTCATTATTCTAATGAGCACCTAATATCTATCACTTAAGTGTGTATTTAACTTTCGGCTCACTCCGAACCGTTAACACCTCATGTAAGAGGACACGAAACAAGGTCAATTCTGGCTTAAATCTAGGGTATCTTATTTATAGACCCAATCGCTTCAAGTATTAAAAGCCAGTTATTATGTGGTGAAATAATAAGTTGCGTTTACACTATATATAAATGTAGTAAAGCTGAAATAAAAAGTAAACACCAATTTGAAATGTTAATATCAAAAGATGTTCTTGGAATATTGAGATGAAACAGAGCTTTATAGCTACACAACTACTAAAAGAATCGTAATGCCGAAAAATATTTAAAATATTTCCATTTAATATTTTGCAAAAAGGAAATGTTATCGTTTTGTAAGAGATCTTATCATACTACTCGCTTTATATTAACTTTGATATGCGTGTAGTGTTTCGATTCGGATGCGATCTTCATTACTCGTTCTATATAAACTCTCACTTGTGTCATTACATAGAAATAAGTTTATCTTAAATAATTAATTAAATATAAATGATATTAATTATTTTAATCGCCAGTAAATAACTTTAAAAATAGTTAAATCGTTTAAAATAAAGTTGTTCCTATTATCTTTCGAAACTTTGCTAATATTGACGTTTAAAGTGAAGGGTACCCCTCTTTCCCGCTTTCTTCAAATTTTGGGGTATACATACGTCACTCGGAGAGGTAAAAATTGGACGAGTTTCAAAAACAATTTCCTGTCCCCTTCTCCTCATCCTAAAGCCGCGGAACACGGACGCGGGTGCTTGAATCTAGTTCAGCCGTCTACCGCCACGAGCGGGTCACGATTTAGAGGGAAAATTCAGAAACCGCTACCAGAGGGCCAGCCGTTAGTTATAAAGAATATTCACTTTCACCAAGAGAAGAATTTAGTTACCTCGATACTTCTAGTCTCATCTTGCTTCTGGTATATTCAAAAAAAAAAAAACAAAAAAAACATCAGACTTCATTTCTATAAGAGATATATATGCAATGATAATGTAGTTGAACGCTAACCATTTCTATAACTGAAACGTTGCCACATAGTAATAAGGTCCTCTGTTTAATTTTTCTCTAAAATGTCATTCCAGGACGACAAGAAATCTTTCTAGCAGTAATCTGCACTTGAATTAGGGACTGTACCTGAGAGTTTATCAACCATTGCCGCTCTCACCATCGCTAAAAGAAATCCGAGAAGCAATTATTGGCTTAACACTCAAGCACTTTCGGGTAATTGTATTTTGAGGGAGGGTCTTAATATATAATTTTACAATTTCTCTAATTATCTAATATCAAAAGCAGACAAGAAATAAGAGAAGAATTACGGAGTAAATACAGGACAGGTGGCGGTCTACACGATGGGGAATTCCAAATCTCGTTCAGATATAATGGAGGCGTCAGAGGGGAACTCTAAGTCTTGTTTAAACATAATGCAGGCGTCAATGCGTGGCGACATTGAAAGCGTTGAAGCTTGCTTGAAGAGAAAGGAAGACCCAAACAAGAGAGATCAATTTGGCCGGACTCCCTTGATTATCGCCTCCTATTTCGGCCATTTCGATGTCGTAAAAATGTTGATCCAATACAAAGCCCAAGTTAGTCTGTCTCCCCTAGATTACTATGGAGATATTAAGGAATCAACGCATATTCTTCCTTCGAGTAATAAAATACTGAAATGCTTAAGGTCGAGATCCCTGCTAATTAAGCTAATAGGCCTATATTTTTATGCGGGGGCTGTTTCTGACTGGACATCTTTAATATTCGCTTCCAATCAAGACCGTGTTAAAGTGGTTAAATTGTTGGTAGAAAACGGAGCTCAGATTGATGATAAAGACATTATGGAAAAAACTGCTTTGTACTTCGCTTCCGAAAGCGGCCATTTAGAAGTTGTGCAATTTTTGCTCGAAAAAGGTGCTGCAGTTGACACGATGGATTTTGAAGGCTTAACACCGTTAATCGCAGCTTCCGAAAATGGCCACTTGAATGTAGTACGATCATTGCTGCAAAATGGAGCAAACATTGAGCACGTGGCGAAATGTAACCTTACACCATTATGCGCTGCTATTCGTGGTGGTTCGTCAGATGTGGTTCGTGCACTAATCGAATATGGCGCAAATGTCAACAATAAAAGAGACGATGATATTGGCTCGACACCTTTACACGAATGTTGCGCATTGGGCCACTCGGAAATAATCACGGTCCTCTTAGACGGTGGTGCCAATATTAACGCCGTCAATAATGACGGGAAGTCAGCTTTGGACTTGGCTATCGAAAAACGAAACTGGACTATTTCAGACATTCTTTTAAACTCTGGAGCTAAAGTTGGCAATGATGTACAAAATGAAGAAATGAGAGAAAAGGTTTCAAATATGAATGATCGTCTTAAACGATTCCAAGATGAATTTAAATCGGTCCTGAATGAAAAAGACGAAGCTTTGAATGAAAAAATGGAAGAAATTGAGAGACTGAAGAAGAAGTACGAAGAAGAAATTGCAAGACTAAAGAATAAGCAACAAGAAGATGTTGATGCCGTCCTGGGTTTGCTTGACAGAAAGAGTGATGAAATTTGTTTCTTGGAGAAGAAATTAAATGAATCGGAAGAACAATGGGATTTGATCATTGAAGAAAAGAACCGAGAGTTAGAAGAACTGCAGAGAAAAATGTCTGAACTGACCAAGGATAGGCAACTATTGAAAGTTGCAAACGCAACCCTTTTGCAAGAAGTCGAAAAACTGCAGACAAAAATGTCTGAACTGACCAAGGATAGGCAACTTTTGAAAGATCAAAACAAAAACCTTTTGGAAGAAGTCGAAAAACATAAAAGTGACCTCGAACAGTCTAAGGAAGACTTGAAATCTGCTGAAACGGGGCCCTTATTCAAGGATTGCACACTAAAATTTGAAAAGGGTAGCTCTTTGGTACTTCAGAATAATACATAATGAAGAAAATTGCTTTCATAATAAAGACTGAAAAATAATTAACTTTACAAATAGAAAGGATAGATATTTAATTTTTAATATCGATATTTTAAAGATACCTAGTTAATTTCCATTTCTAAGAGACCTTAGACAGTCTGAAACGAAGACGAGCCATATTGAATTGAATTGAATTTTATTTTGTGCATGATATTAACAATCATTGTAATGTAAAGTTGTATATCAGAAAAGTAATTGTTGCAATAATAAAGAATGAATTATATTGATGATTTCAAATTAATTGCATTAAGGACAGACAGCCGAATTTTGATACCAAAAGAAAAGGCTATGATGCAAACTCTCAGTTGATCCTACAAATATTGTAATTTTTTAAGTTTTTGAGTTTGGATGTTTCTTAGTCTTAATTCCGCTATAACTTCTGATTGGATTTGGATGAAATTTGACATGTAGGTTGATTACGACCTGGATTAACATACAGGGTACGTTTAAACCCACTAGTAGGTTTGCTACTGATAATTTTATTTTTTGTGACAAAATTGTTGTTACTAACTACCACGCCGAGCAAGCCGTGTGAAAAAGCTTAGTTAAAACAATATGATACCGGCCTGATTAGTAAGGCCCAAGGAGGATGTATAAGAGGAGAGACTCGTTCTAGAAAGTGGGGAGGTAAAAAAATAAACGAGAAAGTGACCGCATGCAGTGGCGTGCAACTTCTACGCGCAGGCCTTTGGTAAAGGCATAAGTTTATCATGCCTCTAAGTACACAAATATGGGTTACAACTGGGCATCTTAGGCAGGCTACTGTGACGTCATAACTCTTATAGCGCTAAGATCCGAAGAGAGAAAATTTTGAAATTTCTGTCGCGGTGCAGCCACCAAGCGGTCGAGACGATTACTAAATGGGTCACGTGAAAAAAATCATCCAATGGGATAAAGGAGATTTTTACGTTTCGTATAGGCAGGCATTGGGGGGGGGAACGAATTTTACTTAAGCAACCCCAGAATCCCTCTCTCTCTCGTGAGATAGAGGCGGTTTCAGTCCTGAAACATTCTAAAAGGTATAAAAGAAACGCTAGGCTAGGCAGTACAATTTTGTATTCAAGTTGAGGTGATAAATGATACGGAGAGAATATAGGGTTTCAATAAAGGGAGCCAGACAAACACTATTGCCATAGGAGTAGCAGCCATATCTCTACTTAGAGGCATGATAAACTTATGGTAAAGGTGATTGTTGTTGGAAACTAGGGATAGTAAAATTTTGAACAAGCTCAAGAGGCAAGAGAATGGAGGCTTGAACGCATGGGCGGGAAAACGGGATCGCGACTCTTCGCGAGTCAGCTGTTATACTAGGGACTGAATAAAGTGTGACTTTTTAACAAATTATTGAACATTTTGACTCAGGTAATGTTTCAAACAATATTATCCTATTTTCACTTATCAAACCTTCGTAAACTTTAATCTAGGTGCATGAATTTAGGCTAGAGATGGCCGATACCGATCGATACCGGTACAAACATGAACCGATACCGATCGATGCCGATATTTACTCACTATGATCCAAAACCCGATACTTCAACCGATACCGATATGGTATCGGTTCATCCCTAGAGTAGTAGGCGCGTGCTAAGAAAGATTTTCGCTTATTAGTTGTTAGATAAACTGAATTCAGGTACTTTTTATATAAATGAGAACTCGTCACGATTGAAATTCATAGAAATGAGATATTATCACCTAAAAATGTCTTGTAGCGCCATATAACACATTTTAAACGAGTATCGGTTTAGTATCGGTATCGAACCAACCGATCCGATACTATCGGGAAACCCCGAGGGATGAACCGGTACCGATACCATATCGGTATCGGCACCGGTTCATCCCTAATTTAGGCCCTACGTATTGGTAGCTTTTTCATAGGGGCTCTTTTATTCCTCCAATTTGATTAACATTGTCGTTCACATTTGGGTCCCGTGTTTAGTATTTAGGGTCAGGGTGTTCACATTTACCAGCGATTGTTCACATTTTGGGGTTCTCTAAGGGGTTTTGGAAATAAGATATTGTGAAAGTTTCAGGTGTCTAACGTTAACGCTACGGAAGTTATTCAAAGATTTGTAAAAAGTGTTCACAATTACCAGTACCAACCCTAGTTCTGCTAAAATAAAATTGAATAAAAATAAATCTGTTTCATTAACGGTTAAGACAATATCCGGAATTATAAAATCAGTTAAATGAAAGGCTAAAAAATATTATATATGCCTATAGGCCCTAGGCCTAGTTGGAAACAAAAAATTTCACTTGTACAGAAAGATTATTTTATCTCAGATAGATTATAATACCTTTGTATTGCGTGCGATATTGAAATAGCGTTCCTTTTACATTTACTGATAAAGGGAATTTTTGTGGAAAAGATTCATCGGCATTCAGGAGGTGATATCACACCCAAATTGAGTCGCATTAAATTGGTAAGTTTTTAATGGATTTAATATGATTATGAAACTGGAACCCAATTTAGTTTGTAAGCAACAACCATCTATTACCCCAAACAGTTCGGTTGTTTATTGCGCGCTGATGGACGCGCTCCTCTCATAGTTTGAATGGTAAGGTTATATTTAAAGGGGCCGTTTGGACAGTGGGACAAACGACGATCTTCGTCATGGAGCTTAACATAGCGGGTGGGTAAAAAAGGAGAGGGGGCCGGACAGCCCCTTTAAGACGAGCAATAATCTTTTAACTGTATTTCAAATAAATTCATAGTTTTCATCTAGGCCTATTTACCTTGATTTTTCTAATTACCACACAAAAATAGAGGAATTCATCGGCACAAGTGTTTCCTGAATAGTTCACATATCCTTGGCACTGTCCCATTTTATCCCCTACATCCCTTGGGCCCCAAAAAAAATTCAACGATGTAACATGGCTGCCAGAATCCTTGGAGCTTCCACTCCTTGGTTCTGGCAGGGCATATCTAGCCTCCATGTTACAAGCCACTCTCCCTTCCACACATGTGATCTAGGATAATTTAGAATTTTGTTATCAGTTCTGTTTACGATTTCTCCTAAGACGGAGCGACTCTGTTTGTACTACCAGTTCGGTACTTAGCTTACGTGTTTATCCCTATATCAGTTAACCAATAAAGTTGTTTGTTACATTTGGATTAAAACTGTAAGTTGTCTTTATTCATTTTTATGGCCCTCGGGAGAATCTCCCTATTTAATTAATTCCTATCGAGGGTTACAACCTTATTTTTAAGAAATGATTTTACAAAATGTCAAGCAGAAATCAAATCAACAATAGAAAGTACAGATTTTAATGCACTATAGTTGTTAAGTTCCAAGTTGGTAAAATTATAATGGAAACTTAATATAAGGTTAAAGGGGCTGTCCGACCCCCTCTCCTTTTTTACCCACCCGCTATGTTAAGCTCTATGAGGAAGATCGTCGTTTGTCCCACTGTCCGAACAGCCCCTTTAAGTAATTGCGAGAAGAGACGGTGGGATCCATATATGTATGCAAAAGTTACTGATGTGGAACTCGAACTTTTCCTATAATTGTAAAAAAGACGTGGATATTAAGGACCTTGGTTTATAGTTTGTACCAAATTTCTTTGCAGGATTACAAGAAATCTTTCTAACTTAACTCCTGGCGCAAATAACGAACTATACTCGTCAGCTGGGAGAACCAGTCAACAACTGGCGCTCTCACTAATGCTTGATCAAATCCAAGAAGTAAAGATCTTTCGGGTAAATGTGAGAGATGGCCTTATAATATAACTTATGACGGTGTTTCTAATTATCTAGAAAATACCAGAGGCCTGACTACGAAAAAGAGAATATTCTACTGCTGTTATCAAACTAATTAAAATCACAATATGTGGAATTCTCAATCCCGTTTAGACATACATGCTGCGTCAATTGATGGTGATTTAGATCTTGTAGAGACTGCGTTGAAAAGAAAGCAAGATCCCAACGAGAAGGACAGTTCAGGTCGGACTCCGTTGATCCACGCCTGCCGTTTTGGCCATATCGATCTTGTCAAATTGTTGATCCAAAATGGAGCTCGGATTAATGAAACGGACAGAGAAATCAGATCCTCGATAATGTACGCTGCCGACAATGGACACTTGAATGTTGTAAAATTGTTGATTGAAAATGGAGCTGATATAGAGCAAGAAGGTGAGGATAACAGGACACGGCCAATAGAAGCTTGCAGGAGAGGTGACTTGAAGGAGGTGGAGCTTATACTGTTGATAGACAAAGGAGCTCGGATTGATAAGAGAGAAACAAATGGAAACACTGCCTTACGCTATGCATAATATTATGGCCATTTGCATGTTGCAAAATGTTTGCTCGAAAAAGGTGAGACTGTTGACAAGAGGGATTTTTTTGGCATAACCCCAGCTGTAATAGATAACGGCGCCAATGTCAACGTAAGAGACGAGCATGGTAGGACGCCTTTACATTATAGTTGTTTAAAGGGACACGATGAAATAACAAAGTACTTCATAAACCGAGGCGCAATGATTAACGTATACAATATGAATCACATTTCTCCTTTGGATTTGGCTATCAGAAACCTCCACTGGAGTACTTCGGAGATTCTTTTGGACCGTGGAGCTAAATTCGGCAGTGAAATGCATAATGAAGAGCTGAGAGAAACATTATCAAAACTAAATGATCGAGTTAAAAATTTTCAAGATCAGTTGAATTCCGCTCTCAGTGAAAAAGAGGAAGCGGAGAAACAAATGGAGGAAACGATGGAAGAAATTGCGAGACTAAAGGTGCAGCATCAAAAAGATTCAGATGCACTCGAGTTCTATTTGTCCGTTCTGGAAAAACAAAGAAAACAACAAGAGGAATTGTTAATCGAGGAAAACAACACGAAGAGTAGTAAAATTACTCAACTTGAGACCGAAATTGAGGAAACGAAGAGACAACTGGATTTGGTCATGGAAGAAAAAAATAAGAAGAGTAATCAAATTTCTATCCTGGAGGAAGAATTATCTGACTTGAAAAAACAACGGAATCTGGTCGTGGAGAAAAGAAGCGGAGAGTTAGAAGAACTGCGGACAAAAGTTGCGGACCTGACAGCGAATGAGCAATTGTTCGTGTCTTTTTCGGAAGAAGTCAATGAACTTAAAAATGACCTCGAACAGATAAAAAGAGATTTGAAATCGGCTAAAACGGGCAGCACATTCAAGGATTGCACAATAAAAGTTGAGAAGGGTAGCACTTTCGCAGTTCAGAACAGCGTAGAATGAAAAATAGCTTTTGTAACCTAGACTCGAAAATAATGAACTGTACGAATTGAAAGGATAGACTTTTAATTTTTCATATCGATATTTTAAAGATACCTAGTTAATTTCCTTTTCAAAGAGACCTTAGACAATCTGAAACAGATTCGCAATCGGTCAAGGCGAGCCATATCTACAATCACAGTAATGTTATCCTTCAAATAATTTACTGTTCACAAAATTCAAATAATATAGTATGAAAATTGTCCAGGTTAGCAAGTAATGTTTTGTAAGTACGGACATTAAAATAACAGTATATTAAATCCTTAAAGCCAAAGTAAATTTTTTCTATAATAGTAATTAAAACTTTATTGAATAATTAAATTGAACCCAACCTGCCAGTGTCAATAACACGAATAAATTAAAGAGATGTACAATGTGTTATGTAGGGGTTGTACCAATATTAAGGTTATCTTCTTTCAAATAGAGCTCTACTGAGCATGCGTGAATTTCGTCGCGCTATTAGTGCACTGGTTATGGGCATCACCAATACCGTTGAATCTATCCATAGAATATACACAAGAGAGGAATAGAAGGTCGTTCCCTAAACACCTCGGGTATTTTTCATAGTTAACTTCCGGTTTGTTCCTGGGAGGAGTTATCCGAATGTCGTCTGCTTACAAACGGTTTTTTTAAGCTGATGGCTGAGCTGATCACGAAGATGTTAAACGTTGATCAGCTAAAAGGTATGTAACAAATTTATTTGATATTTTTCTTAAAATTAAACCGTTAAATTGTTTGAATGTTTTGTAGTGTATTTCCGGAAACGTTTACCTGAGGTTTGTTCAGAAATTGAACGGGAACAGGTAAATTCAAACGAGGAAATAAATAATTGGAAAATTGTTTTTGAATGTTTCTCTAAAATATGGAATACGAATCACGATACTCCGGTCGTAGATCATATATTGAAACAATTAGAGCAATTTAAAGTGCTACAGAGTACCACACACATTGTCCAAATGTGTTCAAAGAACATTTGTGCAAAGAATTTATAGAAGGGTGTTTTCTGACCTAATTTCTGTTGCACAAATTGGATTAGAAGAATTTAAAAAACATACCCATGAAATGAGGGCAAAAAAAGAAGCTTTGGGTGTGAAAGATTCTTCCTGGAAATCACGTAATGTTCAAATAAATGAAGATGTACTTCGGTATGTAGCCGGGTTTTTAGCAAGATCATTAAGAACGAAAAATTGCCCGAAGAGATTCTAGATGAAATAGAAAAACAAGGACAGAACTTATTAGATGAACATGATAAATCTGAACGATGGATAGGAATGGTCGACAGAGGAGGACTAATCAGAGTTGAAGAAGTGTTTTTCAATCTTGTCATTCGAATGAAAGTAATCTCAGACAGGCACTATTCCAAATCTTTCAGCAATATCACCAATATCAATTTAAAGGACATCGCAATAAATGAGATCCTTGAAGATCCAATGATTTTAGAAAATTGGGTAAAGATTGGTAAGATTGACACAGATAAGAAGTGGCTGAAAATTGTAGCCGATACATGTTTGAATACTCGTGGGAAAGTTCTCGTTGGTGACGTGTTGCAGCATTACCAGCATGATACAAAAGAATGTCTAAAGGCGAAAAAGTCTTTAAGAAAATCACTGCAAGAAAAATCTGAGGCTGCTTCAAAAGTGAAAGAAATTTCACAAAATATAGAATCCAACGCACACAAATACACAGGCAGCCCTTCAAGAATTACTCCTAAAAATAAAGAAAACTCCCCGCAAAAACCAAGTAAAATTGTTTTAAATAATTCTGAGTCCAAAAAGCGTAAAATAACAAGTACTGTGATAAAAGACTCAAAAACAGCGGGTACTGTGATAAAAAGCTCAAAAATAGCGGGTACTGTGATAAAAAACTCAAAAATAGCGGGTACTGTGATAAAAAACTCAAAAATAGCGGGTACTGTGATTGAAAAACCAAAAATACCAACAAGAGCCATATTAAATACTCCTTTATTTAAAAATGCAATGGTAATTGCTCCTGTGAATCAATCCAGGATAGCTACTTCTCTAAAAAAAGCAATAACTACTCCCGCAATTAGAAAAAATCCCCAAATAATTACTTATGTTTTTGAGAATGAAAAAGTATTAACTCCTCTCCTTAAAAAGGCAAAGGTTCCTACTGTTATCAAAGCACTGCCTAGTACAAACAGTGACCAAAATATTCAGTTTAATACATCTACATGTATAGAAAATAATAACTTGAATAAGGAAGATTTAAGTTTCTTAGAAAATGATCCTGACCAGGATTTATTTCTACAGTACTTATAATAAAATTTGTTTACTGATCTCATTTCTCTACTTTATTGTAATTTGGTATTTCCACCAATGGCTTCTAAAACAAATCCTCTTAATGATTCTAATTTATCAATATTTGATTGGTAAAGCCACACAGAGGGATTATTGTTTCTGCCCCCAGCTGACCTCATCCGTCCAAAGTATTGCTCTAGTGGATCCTGAGTGCTGTGTTAGCACATAGGGTGCTCCTTTATTCAAAAGAAATTTGACAATTCCAACAGTTGAGCACACTAAAACATTTTAAAATTACAAAATTAATATTTCTGTAGGTCGGCTTCACCATAGAATATACACATTGTGTATATTCTATGGTTTCACATTCATTAAATCTCCGAGTTTTTACCAGTAATTTTGAGACCATCAATTGTCTCGTGGCTAGGAAGCATCTTTGCCCGTTGTGCAGCTGTGTATTTTCCTTCTCGACAGAAGACATCCGTTTTCCATTCATCCAAATACTTTATAAAATCGTATTCGAGCCACTAAAAATCAAATCGTAGTATAGCTTTCTAGAACTTAACGGAGAAGGCTTTGAATATTTACCTCTAGTCTTTCATCATTTATTGACTTGAAAGGGGCTTTGTTCCGATTTCTCCTCTGGAATCCTTCTTTACAGTTTTTAACATTGCATATGTCGAAAAACTTGTTAAATACACGTATAAATTTAACTGTTTCAGGAAAAGTTTCTTTGCCAAAACAATTTTCGATGGCCGACGCGACAGTTTCACTGAGGACCTGTACAGCGTAGTTCACTTTCATCTTAGCATAAGAATTTAGATAAACATGGCCATAGGACAACTTTGAAACATGTTTAAATTCTCCCTTTGCACGTAGTTGATAATAATAAAGCTTTACAATTACATCCCATGATATATTTTCGTTGTTTTTCCACAATTGACGAACTTTAGAATTTTTTGAACTATTGTAAAAACAATTTCGTGTTGTTTTTATGAGATGTGGAGCATCCGAAAGAAAATATATATCTCTCTCCTCATCGTTGGCAAACAAATTAGGGACCTTGAAATAAATCTTGGAGCCATCTTCATCAATTTCGCCTGCAGCTTGAGCACACATCTTAAAGTATTTACGATTGTCTGAACAGCCATCCCCCACAATTCCAAGAATACGAAACCCGTGAATCTCTAGCTTCTCAATTGCTTCTTGCAGTATAAAATATATTTCCAAGCTACTCACTCCCGTGGATGGGAAATGAGCAAAGGGGATTTTAATATTGTTAGTTATTCCTCGCAACATAAGTTGCAAAACTTGCGTCGCTAATGGAGGAGTGTCCACACCACTGATGTCTCTTTTCATATCATTCAAGGTATTTAGGTTTTTGTTTATGTCTTTAAATCCAGTTAAAAATTCGGTATTTTTATGACAAGTCAAATCCTCTTTAACCTTCATTTCATCCAACAAAATTAAAAAGTAGCGGTTCCAATCTGGTCGCTGATGAATATTGGTGTTTTGGACCATGTCAGTGAACACTTCCTCATAAAACCCAGATTTGGATGTTACCACATGTGCCTCATCATAGAGCGTTCTTGTACTTGGTAAATATATACATCCAGATTTTCTTAACGCTTCATAAGATGAGGTAGATTTATTTTTAAGATAGCAACACCATTTTAAGAAGGTCTTATCCCACCTCATTCCATATTTTGATCGGTGCATTGCCTTCAACTGTTGTCTAAGGAATACCGCCCAAATGATCCAGTTGGCTCCATTTTTAATTTGTTTTTAAACATTTCCTTCATTGCTGAAATAGCCTCTTTTGTTTTTTCTCGATTTCGAGTCATGCTTTTATGCTTATTAATTACAAATTTTTGCTGTTTCTGTTTCTCTACTGATTTTTTGGAAATTTTTACAGATCTCAATTTTCTGAGGCATCCACGGTAACGCGCACAATGGTGACATCTTTTTCTACTTCCTTGAATTAATCTAGGACAATCTTCACTGAAAATGGTTTGGACTTTCTCAGAATAGTATCCCTTTTTATGCTTTGTTTGTTTGTTAAAATAATTAACCAAATCTGGATCTGGGTTTCCACAACAAACGTTAAACTTGTTTAATTCATTTAAAAAGGTGTAGATATCTTCATTTTTGTTCAAGATAAAGTTTGCGCAGACACTTTCAGGGTTGATTCGGTTACCAATGGATTCTACAATCATTTCCTTATTCACTGTGATTGTGCACTCCAAAATAGCTGAGCCTTTACTAAGTTTACAAAATTTCACGCGGTTTTCGAATAGTTCGCTTGAGAAACCAATTACGTTAGTTATATTTTTCAAGTTAAATTCATCTTTAGACCTTGCATTGGTTGGTTTTGATTTAATGCCCAAAGAAATGAAAGGAATGGGGTCAGGGTTTTCATAAGTCGGTCCTTGGAAACCTTCGAAGTGTCGATAACATATTTGGCTAGATTTCGTTACATCAGCTAATGACAGGTTTTCACGACCACAAGCTGAAACCCATCGTATACATTTTTCTCTTTCGGTTTTAGTACATGGGAAACGCACAAAACTATCTTGAGAAGAAAGAGGCTTCTTTTTGCTATTAGTAATTCCTTTTTTGGTGCATAGTCCATAGCAACACATATACCTTGATGAAGACATTTTTAAAAGGGAAGCCTTAGAAAATAATAGAACAGAGAAATTTAATTAATTATATAATATTTAATTAATATAATTAATATAATTGTTATAATATTACATACCTATCGCATAGCCGCCTGCCTATTGCTAAGCCTAACAAAATAACATTCGTTTGTAAAGCAGACGATGCTTTTCAACCAGTTACGCTAGAAAGAATTCAGCCAATTGGGAGACACCGGAAATGGAGACTAAAAATAACCCGAGATATTGAATAATGCCTTAGGGAAGGCTAAACCTTCTATTCCTCTCTTGTGTATATTCTATGCTTGCACCAACCAATGGAGATTATTACATTCTGCAACAATAGTGCTTGGATGAGACAGTCTCATCCAAGAATAGTGTTTGCCTGTAAATTTTTGACTACACGGCCAAAAAATCGGAGGACACCCAGTGAGTGTTTTTTTTTTTTTTTTTTAATTTTTGCTTGGTGCAGTTATGTAACCAGATCTAGCTTGGCGCTATTCGTGTGTATTTGTTTGTGTGCTTTTGTTTGTAGCTTGAGATACACGAAAAACATCCGTGGATAGTAACCGATTAAGGCAAGATCCGGTATCACCTTGGAGCTCGAAATGTGAAAGAATCGCGATAGAAGGTACATAGGCGCTATAGTATGAGCTTTCAGTGCTCAGTTTTTCTGACTTCCGATGGACGTAAAAAAAGGTAGTCGGGACCCTCTTTAAGAACAGATCCACTTCCGGCCCTTGGAAGTATTGAGAAAGAAGCAACAATGGCACCGTCGAAGTATTCACCCAGTTATATTACGAGAACGCTAAGATTTACGTTTAATTTGATGGGAAGCTGCATCGAAGCTGATTTATAGGATAGCGTGTATAGGCAAAATAGTTTCTTTATAGAGCGGTTTGTTGGGTTGGCGCTGGGGGATGGGGACTGCGGGAGCGCTTGCCAGAATGAGAAATTCATTTTCAGGCTTCAATAATTACTTAGCTAAAAAGTATTGTTTCAATTCGCTATGCCAAGAACTTTGATATTAATATTTTAATTTTAAAATGGGGTGTTGACAATTTTATTAAGCATTACTACATTTGCATATAGACTCTGCTGCCATTCTCAGACATAGCTTAGAGACAAAGTGAGTTACGTCTGGGTTAACCTTGACCTTGTTTATTTGGAAACTCATCTAATTGAGGAAGTTTAATCAGATTGTATTCTTTAATTATTTACTTTACTCCATCTGGGTCGATAATGAAACTGAACTTCCTTGTTGTTCTTTTAAAATAAAAAGGGAATGCACGTTTCAATCTCGGGTATCGTATATTCGACATTAAAACGAAGACTATCTTAATAATTTCTCGAAGTGATGAAAGAATTCTCGGTGGTTCTCTTCCTGGCTGCATTCACGGTAAATATAACAATTTCATCTTAAAAACTTCGTAGTAAAACCTCACGTAGAAGACGGTAAACTGAACTGAACCTAAAACACTGTGCGGGTTAGGTTGCCCTCTGACACCGAAAGAACGATCTTACGAGGACTTCTAAAATTGTGAATTAATATAGCTATGGCGTCACAATGGAGAACAAGACACGTAAAAAATTTACGAAATAGCTAGGTGTCGTTGGGGTGGTGATGGCGTGTTAGTTTTGTATGTGCGAATATAGTACCATGATTACCCTAGGGGGTATGGTAGTACAGTATTCTTGTTTTCCAACTCGCTAAGGTAATATTCGAGATTAACCAACAGTTGGGATACATTAAGTTCTTACCAGGACTAGCTAATGAAAAACTTTAATATTATCGTTAGCTATCAAGAGAAAAGGTGGTTATTTCTTCGTAAAACTCTTCTTTAACACCCCTTCGATATATTAAATAATTAAAATTTATTATTAGTGGTATCTGGGCCAAGTGGGATTAACCGTTAAGGCTTTCTTGGGGCCCTAAATAATTAAAATGAAATTGAAAGTTATAATCGAAGCTTTACTTTCAGGGTTTGTTTGTAGATGGTGCTCAATGCAATGACGTCATCGCGCCATCGCGGCGATTGAAGCGGGAGACAAAGAGAAGTTATCAGATTTATTATCGAACTGGACAGATATACACAAGTGCTTGGAAAACGTTTATGAAACACCCCTTTCAATCGCAATTCGAAGGAAGAAAATAGAATTAGCCCTATTTCTCATGGAAAAAAGAGCCGATCCGAATAAAAATTGTGGTGACTCTTATCCTCTACTGGATGCAGCGACGCATTTGGGATCCGTGACGCTGGTTAAAGCCCTTCTCGATAAAGGAGTGGAAGTTGACGAACACGCTTTGGTCACCGCCATGGACTTTGATAAGACAGAAATTTTAGAGTTATTAATACCAAAGGACTTCGACCCAAACAAACAATATGGCAGTTGCGAAACAACATTGCTTTTCTTTGCGGTCCAGCGCGGAAGAGTAAATCTAACTGAATTGTTGCTTGAAAAGGGAGCGGATATTGATCATAAAGATTGTTATAATTATACCGCCTTGAGCATATACCGTATAGAGGCTGATGATTTATCGGAAGTCCGTATTATTGAGAAATGTATGGTTATGCTAATAGATGCCGGGGCCAACGTCCACACCACAGACATTTTTGATAATGGTACCCCACTTATTCACGCCTCGAAGAATGCTGCCTTTAATGTTGTGAAGAGATTGATCGAAAAAGGCGCCGACGTTAACGCCATAGACAATAGTGGAAACACGGCGTTATCCTTCGCTATGGACAATATAAAAGAAATACCATTGGCAATTGCGAAAGAACTAAAATTGGAAGATGTGGCTAAATTTTTGTTGGAGAATGGAGCTGACGTACATGTAGGATCATCGCTGAGAGAAATCGTTAAGAGGGATTATTAGACTTATGACTTGATCAGGGCGATCATAGCGGGAGACAAAGAAACTCTCTTGGATTTGTTATCGAACGGAACAGATATTAACAGGTGCTTGGGGTCGAATATTTGCAGGCCCCTTTCAATCGTGATTGCCAAAAGGAACGAAGAGATAATTCGAATCCTCATGGAGAATGGAGCTGAAGTCAATTCCGGACCGTGCTATCTCCGCGAATCTTGTTCACCCTTGGAAGTAGCGACGCGTGAGGGTTTGATGCCAGTGGTGAAAACCCTACTCGATAAAGGAGCCGTCATAGACGTAATCGCTTTAACGACAACCTACGATTATGATCGAAAAGATATTCGACAGTTATTTTTACAAAGAGGCTTCGACACAAACAAAAGATTTGGTGATTATAACCGTACTATGTTGTTTGACGCAGCCTCTAAAGGATACGTAAATATGACCAAATTATTGCTTGAATTGGGAGTTGATATTGAACAAAGGGATTATTACGGTTACACTGCTCTAAATTGGGCTTGCCACGAAATGATGGTTAAACGGACTCTATCCAAGAAGATAGAAAAATGCGTGGAGTTACTAATAGATGGCGGGGCCAACGTCAACGCCACAAACGAGCGAGACAATATGTATTCACTTTATTACGCCACTAAAAGTAATTCCAGCCTTATAGTCAAGAAGTTAATGGAAAAAGGCGCCATTTTTGGCAACCACACTGAGTATGGCCCTAATGGTAAAGGCTAATTAATAAATTCTGTTTGATTGAATAAATGGTGGTTTTTTAATCGCATATTTGATAAGCATAAACCAAGTTGGGTGACAAGTCGCTGACTCGCTGATGTTTGTTAATGATTAATTAATGTTTTGCTAAATCGAAAATACCTTACCTCTATGGAATTGGTTGAATTCTCACAGACAGAGAGAGGTAAGTGGAAATTATGGGAAAGAGCTTCGATTTAGCAGACGCCATTAAACCAATGGCGGATGACACAGTAGCTCTCGTCTTTAAGAAAAATTTAATACTACCTATTTTATAATTATAGATATATGTTTTCGTGCATTTCAATATTACCAGTAAGCACATATGAGAAAGAGAGGCCAAATTATCCGCCACCCCCCCCGCACCCATTTTAAAACCGGTACCGAGTTTCGCACATGTGCAATCAGCGCAAAAGAGAGGGAAAAATCGGAGACGTTTGTTTACGGCCAGTATTCTTAGAGCATCACGTCACCTGACGTCTGGATCCTCGGCTGTGCGCCGAGGTAGGTGCGCGTGAGAGTAACTCTCCTTCTCATACGTGCTCACTGATATCACGCAGTTATCGAACCGAATTTTGACACTATTCTATACGATAATTTTCTGATAAAGTGGAGATGGCGCCACTCATCTTAATGTAGGACTTCGTAAAACGACAATCCGTATCTAACTTCCAGTTATAAGTAATATCTAAGTAATTTAGAGATAACAACGATAAGGGATCCTGACGCATGAGAAACTTCGATTGTTCTTGGATTTAATCTGTAAAGTACATTTATCTTGCCGGAACCAAATCTAAAACGTACATAAACGGAATACGGTTCTAACTTTCAAAATTAGTTTGTTGACTAAAGACGCGAGGAAATACATATCGATTTGGAAAAACTTAAACTACTCCCTTTTCGTACCCTTTTTGAGGGTAGTTTTTAGTATGTGTTGAAAAAGAAGTAATCCAATATAGGTTTTGAGAAGATTTCAAATATGGAACCAGCGTTAATCCTGACCGGGATATGTTTTTCCATAGTATTTGCCTTTTTTCTTCATAAACTTATTGGTATGTTTGTCAGAATAAAAATAAAATAATAATAATTGGAAATAGCACCATTTTTGGTAAGTTCAATTGAAAACTATAAATTTTTCTTTAAGTAGAAAAAAGTTTAGTTCAAAGTCTAAGAAGTAGGCTATAAGTTACGTGTAATACCATAAGTTTATATGTGTTACAGTTTAGAACTGAACCGAACTAGAAGAGGTTACAGTTTAGAACTGAACCGAACTAGGCTAGAACACGTGACCACATTAAGTGGAAGCTGACGATCTTGTTAAGACGGGAGGGCACTTTTACAATGTAACTAGACTTGATAAGTTAGATAACAATAAAGAACCAAGTCGGTATTTTAATCTAAATAAAGAATGTGCTTTATAACATGGTGAAAGAGGTTCTACGGACTTTCACGCGTTTGTTTCTCAACTGTCCTTCTCTACCGGCCTCCGTATAGGCCTAACTTTGCAATGACGACTTTCAAAGGCCCGGCTCAATTTGTTCCTGGCCCTGATCCAGCCTCGGCCTGGCGAGAATATAAAGAGTGCTTCGAGATTTATGCGGTCGCCTCCAATCTCAACGCTGAACCAGTCGCACGACAACGTGCCATTTTCTTGCACATCCTGGGCACCTCCGGGCGTCGCATCTACAATACACTAACTATACAAGAAATAGATGATGCACGCACCCTACCAGTGATCTTCGCCGCTTTCGATAAGTATTATGAACCTTATAAAAACGTCACGTATCTCCGCTACGTGTTTATATGCACAAAACAAGCCAACAACCAAACTTTTGATGAATTTCTCATCGATCTCAAAACCAAGGCCCAGAACTGTGCCTTGGGGGCCCTTCTTGATGATCTCATCACACTCATGATAGTCATGGGAATCAAAAAAGAACTGACAAGAAAACGCCTTCTGTCCATTCCTCGTCTAACACTCCAAGAAGCCATACAGATCTGTCAAGCTGATGAAATTTCGAGGGTCTATGCCGGTGCTATGGCTCCCTCTCAACCTCAACCCCCAAATACACTCGACGCTCTACAACGCCGCGGCAGCTCACAACGGTTCCGTCCTTTTACTCGCTCTCAATACAGACAGCCGCCATCGTCAGCTCATTCTAACCGTTTGCCCCCTCGCAACTTACAACACAATCAGCGTGCAGGACATTCTTCACGACCACATCACTATTCACCGTTACCACAGAACTCTTCATACCCCAATCGATGTTCTCGATGCGGCACGCAACACCCGTCACGTCCTTGCCCTGCACAAACCTCGTCGTGTCTGAAATGTGGCGTCCGAGGTCACTGGGCCACCCGATGTCGCTCGTCGCATGCACTGAACACAGAAGAACCATACATACCAAACCAAGAATATGAACCTAATGACGATTCTCAACTCCATGACCCCTACTCGAACTATGAGGCTCAACCTTCCAATGGTGACTATGGGGACTCATTCACGTGTTATGATCCCACACCACACGATGAAATTCTACAGTACAGCACCTACTGCCTGACAACTCATCCTAACAATTCTGAAGAGCTACCAAAGCAATCACCGCTCACCATAGAAGCACTATCACAACAACCCGATCAAATCTATGATGAAATATACTTATTCGATGCTCCAACAATTTTTAAAGTGGATACGGGCTCCCAAGTAAACATAATTACCGAACAAATGTACAAGGCCCTTCCACAACAACCACCTATACAACCGCCATTATACACAATCACAGCTTATTCGGGTCACTCAGTCCCTATCATGGGCGTCACGAATATACCTTGCGCTTCACCCAACGCGATGTCTATATTCCCATTCTACATCACGAAGGAGAATCGCACCCCTATCCTAGGTGCGCAAGCAGCAACTCAACTGGGACTAATCATTCACCAATATCAACCACTTAGCCCGGTTTTGCCGAGATGGCAAGCCTTAAATAAACAACAGATACTGGGGATACAATCGACATCGATACTGCCACATCCAAGTCAAGTACAAGAGACTGCTAGCCCTGCAATAGAAGAGGTTTTAAAACAATACCATGAATGTTTTGATCAAATTGGCTTGCTTCCAGGCGAATACTCTATTCAACTCAAGCCGAACACCACACCATCAATCTCTGCTGCTCACCAGATACCGATAGCATACCAAGCAGCTGTCCAAACAGAACTACAGCGAATGCAAGAACAAGGTATTATTGTACCTGTTGTCGAGCCAACTGAATGGGTTCACCCTATGGTTGTGGTGCCAAAACCCACTCAAGATCCTGCTGAAATTCGTGTACGCATCTGCCTTGATCCTCGAAAACTAAACAACTCGATTAAACGACAGCCATACCCCTTACCAACCAACCAAGAAATATTTTCAAAATTAAGAGGATCACGCATTTTCACGGTTCTGGATGCAATGAGTGCTTTTTGGCAAATAAAACTCACAGAAACTAGCTCCAAATTATGTACTTTTGCAACACCTTATGGACGATTTCGTTTCACCAGGCTCCCTTGGAACAGAAATCTGTCAACATGCCATGCGTTCTTTATACCCAGTATCAGATTTCCCTGACGTTCACATCTCCACTGATGATTTTTACCTCTCCGTGTGACGTAGTCCAGGAGAGGTTCTGTAACGGCCGTGTCTGTGTGTCTGTCTGTGTGTCTGTGTGTCTGTCTGTGTGTCTGTGTGTCTGTCTGTTGTTACACTCACGTGACCGCGTTCGCAGTTTGCGTATCGGAGCAAACGTATTCCCAATTTCCGGACCGCATTGACAGTTCACAGAAATTTGGAAAATTGTATTTCTCTCCGTTGGCTACTCTATACTTGAGTTCTCCCACCACCATGTTTGGTCTTCGTCCATCCCACATGAACACCAGTCTGGTACTTTTCTGGCTTCCAACACCACCATCTTCTGTTCTTTGTCAATCCCACATTGACACCAGTCTGCACTTACACTGGCTTCTAACACCACCATCCACTTGTCTTCCGTCTATTCCACATAGACACCAATCTGTATCATTGGCTTCTACTCCATTATCATCGTTTGGTTTTAAGATATACGCGGCGATCAGCTAGGGTTACGAGAAACGTCTAGCCTCCCTAAGGTAGGATCGCTACCAGAGGTTTTCGCAATTGCGCTTTTTCCTTACTATTATAATGGAAACGAATCGTATATATACCCCAAAATTTCAAGAATGCGGGAAGAGGGGTACCCTTCACTTTAAACGTCAATATTAGCAAAGTTTGAGAAGATAATAGGTATAACTTTGTTTTAAACGATTTAACTATTATTAATGTTAATTATTGAAGATTAAAATAATTAAAAAAAATTATATTTATTTAAATATTAAAGATAAATCTCTCGTGCAAAGAGAGAGATTATCATTGCCTCCTATATCTACCAAGGCCCGTGCATGCGATATATTTCCTTCATTGCCTCCTATATCTATCAAGGCCCGTGCATTGTGATATATTTCCTTCATTGGATACTTAAGGTTATATAATCTTCTCGACACGGAGAGGTAATATTTTGGTTTTCCCAACTTGTTTGATCGCTACCACTAATGAGAAGCAACATACAGCACGACTCATAACAATTCTGGATCGTGCATTAACTTATGGCCTAAAATTCAATTCTACAAAAATGCAACTAGCCGTACCTGCAATAAAATATTTGGGCCATCACATCAATGCTTCTGGCATCACACCTGACCCCGCCAAAGTGGCAGCTATAAGTTTGCTTCCTTCACCAACAGACAAACCAGCCCTCCAAAGCCTTCTGGGGATGATAAATTATATAGCCAAATTTATACCAGATGCCAACCGCCATACAGCTCCTCTACGCAACCTTCTGAAGAAAGATGCACTATTTCAATGGGAACCTGATCACCAGCACCATTACGATCAACTGAAGAAATTCGCCTCCACGGCCCCAGTTTTGGCTTTTTTCAATCCGAAAGCCAAAATAGTCTTATCAGTGGATGCCAGTCAAATCGAGGCAGGAGCGGTTTTAATGCAAGAAGGCCATCCAGTTGAATATGCATCAACAAGTTTTAATTCAACACAATCACGCTATGCTCAAATTGAAAAAGAGCTCCTGGCTATTGTCTTCGCTTGTGAGCATTTTCACTATTTCATCGCTGGTACCGCCATCACCGTACATACAGACCACAACCCACTCATTGGAATTTCAAAGAAACCATTGCATTTGATATCACCAAGACTGCAGAGACTCCTAATGAGATTATTCCGATACCAAGTTACACTGGTATATGTACCTGGCAAGCAGCTTCATATCGCTGACATGCTATCTCGAACTCCTCAAAAACATGTACTCATTAACACGGATAACTTGGAAGGACCACACACAGCGATTCATGCTATTACAGCACTATCCACAAGCAATCATGAAAAATACAAAAAGGCTACCGCTGAAGATCCTATATTAACCAAGATTCAAGAGATGTCAAAAACGGGATGGCCTCGCACCCATAAAGCACTAAGTTCGGAACTCAAACCGTACTGGCCTCATCAAGATGAATTACATACTGTTCGAGATCTGCTTTATCGGGGAACCAGATTGGTCATACCAACAGCAATGAGGACACAAACTATGAAGGACATACATGGGACGCATCAAGGTATAAATTCATGCCTCGCAAAAGCCAAAATCAATGTATTCTGGCCAACGATTACTCAAGATTTAACTGAATTCATTCGCGCATGCCCAATTTGCAATAATCGAGCTAGAGCAAATCAGAAAATTCCACTGACTCCACATCAGTTACCGAATCTCCCATGGGAAGCAGCAGGCGTTGACTTATTTAAATTAGGATCACAAAATTATATTCTCCTAGTGGATTATTTTTCTAAATATATTGAAGCTCAAGAAATAGGATCCACAAATGCAAACTCAGTAATTAAATTCCTAACTTGTCAGTTTTCACGTCATGGCGCCCCGCAACGCCTCATATCTGATAATGGACCTCCATTTGGTTCTCGGGAATTTGCTCAAGCCATGGAACAATGGTCGGTAGAACACATCACATCCTCACCATATCATCCGCAATCTAACGGTATGGTTGAGAGATCCATTCAAACCATAAAATATTCGTTGGTAAAAGCACAACAGGATGGAAGAGATTTACAACAAGTTCTGTTAAACTATCGCACTACCCCGAAACTGGACCTGCCTTCCCCAGCGGAATTATGTATGGGACGTAGAATTCGAACACCATTAACAACAACAACCGAAACTCTACAACCAAAATATAATTTGCAACAAGCCAGGAATACATTAGAGAGTTTAAGCATCCCCTATACGCGTACGTGTAGCCACCTTTGACAATGCATTGGTCTAATGCACTGTGGAAGGTAGCTACACGTACGCGTTTAGGGGATGCTTAAACTCTCTATTAAAACTACATCAAAAAGAAATGATTAACCAATACAACTCACGTTCAACAAAAAATCTACCAGTTTTACAACAAGGACAAGAAGTGCTATACTTTGCGAGCCACAGAAATTGGCTACCAGCAGTAATCAAGAAAACTGGTCCCGAACCTAACTCCTATACGATAATAACTCCACAAGGACAGACTTAGAACAAGAATTCATTTACGCCCCAGAACCAATATAGTTTCAAGGAGCGCTGGAAGACTTGAAAATACTCACAAATGGACACATACTCGCATAGTAACACCCACGAACGAAACAAAGTCACCAATGGCAACAACAAAATTAAATATAAATAGAACACAAAAGGAACCGGAACAGAGGGAAATTACTAACCGCTACCAAAATCAGGAGCAAATGCAAGAGGATCCGGACGGCTTACAACATAAACAAAAGGAACCAACACAGAGACAAGGACATCGTGCATTACAAATTCATGATAGACCACAACAACAACAAAACACCACATCAGTGAAACATCCAAATATAACGTTGGCAACATCAAGAGAAGGAGCAACGGACATACTTAGGCCTCTGATCATACATAAAGGACCTCCGCAAAGAACGGCATTTACAAGCTCTAATATCTCAACGCAGTCATTTCCAGCAACAAGAAGTGGTAGATTGAATATCCCGCCCAAACGTTATCAATAAGACTTTTTTTCAAAAAAAAAAAAAAAATGTTAATGTTAAAATTAAATAAGTTAAAATTAAAATTTTTAGAAATGTTTATAGTTTATAAAGAAAGAAAGATGTTACAGTTTAGAACTGAACCGAACTAGAAGAGGTTACAGCTTAGAACTGAACCGAACTAGGCTAGAACACGTGACCACATTAAGTGGAAGCTGACGATCTTGTTAAGACGGGAGGGCACTTTTACAATGTAACTAGACTTGATAAGTTAGATAACAATAAAGAACCAAGTCGGTATTTTAATCTAAATAAAGAATGTGCTTTATAACAATATGATATGTTCCATAAGTATGACACTACCTATACTTCCTAATGCTAGAGACATACAGCTTGAGCTGGTTCGAGAGCGACAAGCGAGAATTAACTACACTCGGTTTCATCTTCCTATATAGCCTACATTACTAAGCCTTTGACAGCGCGTCGCTTCACCAGAATCTATGACCTACGTCCCACGTCATGACAAGCTCTCAGTAACTAGTGGCAAACTTATGCAAAATATCTAATGAACTTATGGTAATGCGAACAACGACGAAGTGATTTGAGAATTGCAGTACTTCAGCTAAAATTTCTATTCAAAATTAATCCTGAGAATTGAAATAGTATTAGTTCATTTGTGCTTCATTTGTCTTAAGAATCTCGCGGCTTTTTCCGAGGAAAAAATATATTCAAAGTGATCTGCCGTCATTTAATGAGGGATTGTTTTCACTTGGCATAGCTAAATAAATCACCTATGTGAGCTCGTGGGCTGTGTTATTGGTAACTGCTTTATAGTTAAAAACTAACTAGAGGGCGCAATTTTAAAAATAACAGAATCAACGCCGTAATCTATAGGGTTTTACTATTTTCTTAAACTTTTTAAATTGAGGTTTCCAATTTAATTTCATAGTTATTGAAATTAAGCCACTTTGTTAAAAACCTCTATTACGGTGGAGCGAATTCTTCGCTACGCTGCTGCTACGGGCCTTTTCAAGGTCTGAATACGAGGATGCACAATATGCCTTTGGCATCGGTGCTAGGGCGCGTACCCTCCTCAACAACAATAATAATAATAATATCTCAATTAAAACTGGTTCTTTAGTATGACATAAGCATACATGGAGACCTCAAAATCATATACAGTATAGCATTACTGGGAAGTTGAGTGTAGAAAGGGCTTACATAACCTATAGAATTACCAACACATTATACCCAAAATGTACACAATATCCTAAAGATACACGAAAATAATACCACTAGCGCTAGGGGACCCTGAATGCCTTCAACACCAATAATTTACGTGAGGTCATACCAATACACTAAAAATAAATTCAAAATTCCCGCCAACACCATCACGTGATACGTAACGTTATCAATTCCTCCCAACCCCCACCCCTCAGGCACGATACATACTTGGCAAATCGTAATAATCAACCAGATCTCCCGCCACCACCAGTGGGGCATGACAATGGTTATGCATCACCCCCCACCCGCTCAACGAACCCCCCCCCCCCCCCTCAGGCACGGCACGACCTAGAGGGAAAGAGAAAAAGGGGGAGGGAGTAGTAATGAAACCTCTACAAACAGATCGACTTTATACGACAGTTTTTTATTACAGGCAGCAACTGGCGTATACAGGCGTCTATACTCTCTTGTCATCAAGAATTCAAGATCGAAGTTGACAAACCCATTAACGCTGGATCTCTAAAGGGACCGGAAAACGCCCGCCTTCCACTGTACAAACCGAGTCCTCTCTAGCATAGCGTCGGGGGAAGGGATGGGGGTTGTGAATTTGGGAACACTCAAGGCCATTCGGTCTTTTGTGATTCTGAATAAACCTATTGAAAAGAAATTTAAACGACCTTGGCCGTACCCGTTTTTTTTATTTATTTTTTTACAAAGCAAACGTGCTATAGAGAAAAATCTATTCCGTTTACCAGTCCCTTTAGAGATCCAGCGTTCATGACAAATCTGAGCAAACGTATATGCTATATCCTGACCGCGTTCGCAGTAAGCAATATAGTATACGCTTCCAAGGTATACGCTCCTACTCCATTATCGTTGCTAAGTCTTGCTAAGGTCAAGATGTACGCGGCGATCGGCTAGGGTAACGAAATACGTCCCAGTGGCAGGGCTTCCACAATTTATTGTGAATACTCCATACTGGTGAAGCGTTTGTAGAATTTCTTCGATAGTATCGACCTTTACTATTGGAAGATTTCCCTTTGGCTACCCGAGCAAGCATGTGGATCCTGCAGGATGGTGCTCCCGCGCACTACAGTCGTGCGGTTCGGGAATTTCTTAACGAACAATATTCAGGAAGATGGATAGGACGCGCTGGACCAGTGGCGAGGCCTCCCCGTTCTCCAGATTTAAATCCACTGGATTTTTTCTTGTGGGGAACCATGAAAGCCGTGGTTTACTTTTCACCCGTTCCAACAAGAGACGTTCTTCTGGGAGCGCATTCAACATGCTGCGGCGAACATTCGAGCAAATCTGGAAATGCTAAACAGTGTGCAAGGGTCTTTTAGACGTCGGGCTCAGGCATGCATCAACGCCAATGGTGCTCATTTTTAGCAACTACTTTAATATGACGTTGAAGACCTTTTTTTCAATTTAACTCTTTTGTCAGGCCGAAATAAAGAAACTTCCAAAAATTATCGTTTTTTATTGAAAGTAAAGCTTGCTACGTTTGGCCTCTGAATTTCATCCTCACAAATAGCATCTCGACTTAAACCCTGACGTATTGAAGTACTTTTTATGCGTCGTCTGAAGAGTGTGAAAAGCTCTAGCTGTCTATCAGCGGAAGCTTGGAGGAAAAAATGTGAATTTGTAAGAATTTCTTAATTTGGAAATCAGCGATGATAGCTCATTTTAAACTACTCTTAACCTTTTGTTTACTACACTCTTCAGACGACGCGTTAAAACCACTGCTTGCTTGCGAAAGATAGTGAGAGGCATTGTTTGATATCGCGAGTTTCTTCTGAAACCCTGAATTTCGTTTAACCAAAATCGCTTTACGATCTGATTGTTTTTTGTTTTTGTTTTTTCAAAAGTAACAAGAGTATTAAACAAGCTATGTCTTATTAGACCAAGATTTTACGCACCGTCTGAAGGTGGTATTAGGGCCCAAATGGGCCCGGAGTTTGAGGACTTGTAATGTATAGTCTAAATAAATATGCTAGAGGCATACGCTTGAATTCAAACGTCAACAATAACTATATTTAAAATGATTTTCGGAATTTCGTTTCTTAAAACGACTTAACTAGAATTAAGATAAATTAGTGACGATTAAAATAATTAATTTCAGTGATATTTATTCAATTAATTAAGAAAAACCTCGTAATTGCGTCTGGACTTGGAGAGGTTTATTTTGGTTTATCAACTTTTTTATTTTAGCATCCTCTGGGAATTTTACCACATTTAAAATACTATTAGTTCTGAAAACGGCGGTGTAACAATAGGATATAATGCCCTAGGAGTCTTGTTTCTGAAAATGCGCAAAACTTACGTTAATACAATTCAGAATGGAGAAATTTATTGGATTGTTACATAAAGAGTTAGGCCAATTCATTACAGAAGAGGATAACCGATGGTTTTTGTCCAAAACCTTGTTCACGGTTTGAAATTTTACATTGTAGAACAGTCTTCAAATCCATCTATTCATTCGTATGACTTGTACGTTTATGTAATATGAAATGACACTTCTGCCTGCATCCACAGCCACACTGATTTGATGACATTTGAAGGGTTTTTAACCATTGTGAAAGCGTTGATGTTTGATCAAATGACTCTTCTCTCTGAATCCATAACCACACTGATCACATTTGAAGGGTTTCTCACCGCTGTGAATGCGTTGATGCGCGATCAAATGATCCTTACGCGCACATGCATAGTTACAGTGATCACATTTGAGTGGTTTTTCGCCACTGTGATTGCGTTGATGTGCGATCAAATCGTTCTTCCACGCACTTGCATATTCACACTGATCACATTTGAAGGGTTTTTCACCACTGTGAATGCGTTGATGCGCGATTAAATGAGCCATCTGCCTGCAGTCATATTCACACTGATCACATTTGAAAGGTTTTTCACCACTGTGAATGCGTTGATGCACGATCAAATCTTTCTTCCACGCACTTGCATATTCACACTGATCACATTTGAAAGGTTTTTCACCACTGTGAATGCGTTGATGGGTGATCAAATCTTTCTTCGACGCACTTGCATATTCACACTGATCACATTTGAAAGGTTTTTCACTACTGTGAACGCGTTGATGCGCGATCAAATGATCCTTACGCGCACTAGCATATTCACACTGATCACATTTGAAAGGTTTTTCACTACTGTGAACGCGTTGATGCGCGATCAAATGATCCTTACGCGCACTAGCATATTCACACTGATCACATTTGAAGGGTTTTTCACCACTGTGAATGCGTTTATGCGCGATTAAATGATACTTCTGCCTGCAGGCATATTCACACTGATCACATTTGAAAGGTTTTTCAACACTGTGAATGCGTTGATGTCTGATCAAATGACTCTTGTTCGTGCTGGCAAAGTCACATTGATCACATTTGGAGCGTTTTCCTTTATTACCCTTTATAATGTGACGTTGTAGATCTCTTTTAAATTCAGTAGATATTTTAAATCGAGTGGAACGTTTCTTCTTGAACTTTCCTACAAAAATATATAAAAGAAATATAAAAACGCCATATATCCCTTCCAATTTTGTATCAAAAATACAATAACATTCAAGCGCATTTCATAATAAAAGGTAATGCTGAGGCGTACGAAATTAAATTGGTTCATTAAATAAATTAATCATGGATAAGGAAAACCCCTTCGGCAAGACAAAAGCAGTTTTCTTGGCCCACTATTGTTCCTAATTTAAATCAACGACCTTCCGGACACATTAGCTTCCTCCCTTTGCCTATTCGTCGATGACCTTAAAATTGACGGCGAAATTCAAAATGACCTCGCTCGCCTTGAGACCTCTCAAATTACCTTGTGAAACTCGACTATAGAGCTATTTCAATTCGGTAGGAAAGGAAAGCTTTTGAGGCGGGGTTTCGCCATATTGTGCGTGAAATTTAGCATAGAGTTCTTCAGCGGCCTGCACGGAGGGAGGGTGATAACCGGCTCCGTTTATTGGCAGGCCCAACTGTGACGTTTCCCCCTCTTCAAGTGATATAGCTCTATCCTCACTCAATTTTTCGTATCTAGTCACTCGACGTACTTACCTCCCGTTAAGACCAAATATTTTTAGGTACCCTCCTTAAACTCACAATACTCGGGGACATTGCCGCGCACACTTATCCTCCCTCCATCCTGTAAGGACCCCACTCCTTTTTTCGCAGGGTTCGCATTAAAAAATAACCCAGCCCATCTTTCAACCCACCATAAAAAATCTACTTAATAAAATCCATCAATAAGATCTTAAATTATGATGAATTTTAATGCAAGAATAATTACATTTTAAAGACATTTGTTGTTTGAACTTCTTTAGTACCATTCAAAATTATTTGTTATTTTTTATGAAACATTTTAAGACTTTACTTACTTAGCAGTTACTTTTGAATGACAATTTCTACCATGCACGCAGCTGCTAAAGATAAAAAACCCAAGTACCCAATAAAACCCGGTGGGCTGGGGTTTTTTTAAAACCCTGTATTTTCGCCGGTTTATTCCCATCGTTAAAAAACGTAGTTCCTTTTTACCTCTGTCGCTATGGCCCGCCTCTTCTTTCATACCCCGCCGTCCAGGGGAAAGGGGTCCGGGACTTTGACGCGCGCCCAGATTACTCTATTCTCCATTCCTACTTCTATAATTAAATCTATCCCTACATTAACCCATTAACTATTTTTTTGAAGATGTCGAAATAACAATTTAACGCTGGAACTTAAAGCAAAGCTCGGGTCCAGTGGATCTGTGAGCACCGAGTGGATACCCTACAGATCGACTTTCCTCCTGAATTCCAGGTTTGGCTTGGCGAAGGCTAGTGGGCGGTTTTTATAAATGCACTTATAAATCCCGCCCACAAATGCCTTCTGCCTTCACCAAGCCTAAACTAGAGTTTATAAGGAAAATCACCTGGACCCGCGTTTTGCACTAAAATGTTTATGTTGAATATAAGAACTTCTTTTGTACAAATGGTTCAAATAGGCTGCAGCAAGGATGCAAAACTAGATAAAAACGCGGTTCATTTAAGGTCGTCAATAACAATGTCCTGAATGAAAGATTAAGAAAGATGGAAACAGAGCTCGTCGAACGATATTTTCGGATAAAAATCGCAGACACCTTAATAGGCTATTCCTGGGTACGATAATTTCACGCTTTCGACGCAAGGTGGCGGTTGCTACGCGTTGCCATACGTAAACTGGCGATTACCATTGAGTTTACTGTCCCTATATTAGTGGTCTGAGGTTTAACTCAATGCGCCCCCAACAAGCCTTGCGCGCGGGGACCAGTTCCCCCCCCCCTTAATCCGGTCCTGTGATCATCGCGTGGTTTGATCGAAACTTTTGACGACACACTTCAAATGTCCAAGATTTTCCCTAATTTGGAGCAAATGCCTCACTCAGGTAAAAGGTTTTCACTTTTCCACCTTGATAGCACCCACGTCAATATCGTATTCCATTTACAGATCTAAGGCGATAGATCAGTTCGGTTTTCCGTTTTCCAATTAACGAGAAATGAACCCCAGATCCCATCGGTACTGATCTGTACAAAAGAGTTACCTCGCTAAATTTGCATTGACGATTAGGAGGGGGAAAGATCATCGTTAACGCAGCTCCGGAAATGAATCTGGTTTTAAGTCGCCTAGAGCAAATCCTGAGCGATCTCAGAGCAGTTAATTGGAATACACTATGCGGGAAAAAATTACTTGTAACTTCCGAACAGGACGACGCAGTATTACCTTCGTAATTCTTTTGAGCGGCATTTTCAAATGTCTCCGAACTATTCTTTGCATCTTCAATCGGAACTTCGGGTACATCGATTTCCATCGAAACGGAGGTCAATTCTGTTAGTTCATTTGGGTTAGGTTTTAGTTTAGGTACACACACTGGCACACTCAATGACACCGGGTCAGCAAACTCCTGTTTGGGCAAGGATCTGGGTCTATTATCAGTTTTCTTTGCATCTGTCAAGGTGATTCCGGATTGGTTTTCATCAAGATCGTTTTCTAGGGAATCGCTTTCGCCATCTGCCTCAAGAGAAAGATCCAAATGTTTTTCGATTTCAACATTCAATTCCGGAACACGAAATTTCAGCGACCGAGTTGTAATATCCTTTGTTGAGACACTTTGAGATTTACGAAAAGAATCGTTAACGTTAATATTGTTCTCGAGAGGTTCCCGTGGCGAATCCCTTTCCGTCGTTGAGTCAGGAGACATTTCGACTTCGTTTTTGACCTCGAGGTCAGGTGAAGGCGCGCAAAGAGGCAAACTGTCACTGTACTTCATTTTAGCGACACTTACATTTGTAATTCCCCTTATTAGCCCCATTTTTTCAGCAATTTCCAATGTAATTTTAGTTTCGGTGTTTGTATCGCCAACCTCCGCAACGCATTGAGGCTCAGAAACAGATGGTGATTCTGGAATAATATCTTCTTTACCCAGCATGCCTTGGACATTGACAGCTTCGGCATTTCGCAATGAGCCTATTTAATGAAAACCATTAAATTAAAAATTAAACATTAAAAATTAATAAGTGTCTTATTAAGTGAGAACTACATCAGGTTAGGTAAGCCACATGATGTCTTTGGCAATTAGTAAGCCTTTTAAACAATACATTACACTGACCATGTCCCTAACCAGCAATAAGCGGCGTCAATTAGAAGCATAATTAACATCAGTGAAGCAATCGAAATTTACGTACCATTACCAGATTTCTTGAGTTTATTGGCCTCCGTGTCAAGTAGATTTTGGGAAATGTCGTTGATTATCTCAGCAGCTGTACTTAGCAAACTATTCAAATAAAAAACAGTACAGTTTTCAATATAAATAAAATTCTAGATTCTAAAAATCTGCGAGAGATTGCCATGCTTAGTGTAATATAAACAGTCTACGGACGCTTTTAGCGACATCAGTTTTGCCATTATCGACTAAACATCCAAAATACCCAAGTCGCCCCTTTAAATACCTTTGAATTTCCTCTTTTGGTTCTTGCTGCATCACAATTGAAAGAGTTAATTCCTGGCCATTAATCCCAAAATCATTTTCCATGGGTACAGTTTTCACATCATTAGCTAATTGATGTATTCCACTTTTCTCCTATATTTTTAATTAATTAACAATAATTAAACTCGCATTCTTAACCTGAATCTCTTTTCTAAAGACTATGAAAATAAAGAATGTGCCATACCATCAGACCTTTGATTCTCCTTTCCAACTTTTTAATGACCCGATTAAGTCTTTCAATTTCGTGTAATTGCTTATTTATCATTAAAGTTGTTTGCTCTCTCTCTTTTTCCATGTTTGAAATTGAAACATTACACTAAACAAAAAAAGATTCCATTACAACCCTCAAGTTAATATTCTCTGGACTTTCTTTGGCCAAAAGTATTTTAAAGGGAGGATGGGGGATCAGCAACAAAGGTCCTCGTTGGGTTTCTTTGTTAATGAAGAGGGATATGTTACCAATATACCCTGAGATGAGAGACAGTCCTGATAGGTATTGTCACCAATAATCTTAACCCATAGAGGTTGGTTCTACTTAAGGGACACAATAAAAATGGGTTATGATCCTAAAAGGGTCTCTTATTTTACAGCTTAATTTCACAAATCTAAAAACGGTTCCCCCTATGCTTTGAAAAATACCTCGGCTTCCAGTTTGCTGAATCGATCATCCTTGGCTTTTAGTTCATTGATCAGATCATCTTTGCTTAAGTGATCGTAGTTACGATTTTCCTCATCTTTCATTTCCTAAAAACAAAGTTGCCGTGATTTTCAATTTGCCTCAAACAGGGAATATTTCAATAGTTTCGGAAATACCTCTTTAATCGCCACCCTTTGAAGATTTACTAAACTCATTTCGGAACTTAGTAAAGGGAGTTTGTGAAATTGTAAATCTTTCCTAAAGTAAAATATTTATTCAAACTCAAGGTGTATCAAAAACGAAAGAATAACAAACAAAAGGTTCCCCAAACATTGTAGCTTTCGTTATCAAAGCTTACAGAAATATTCAAAGCTAAAATAGTTCACACGAGGGGTCCGACGGTCGCAAAAACGCGTACGGGATCTCGCGATTTCACGTTTTCGCCCAAAAAAATTCGGTATTTCTTTTTTAATTTCTTCTTTGGTTTCGTGATTTCTTCGTTGATTTCGAAATTTCGTGATTTTTTCAAAGATTTCGAAATTTCATGATTTCGCCAAAGATTTCGGAATCGCCTCTTTAATTTGGAAATTTCGTTATTTTTTCAAAGATTTCGATATTTTGTGGGCAAGGTTTCGCGAACTTGCAAGAACCGTGCGGGATTTCGACTAAATGTCGGACCCCTCGTTGTCACATGCTAATAGTGCAGTTTTTTTCAAGACTAGGGAATTCCTCAAGCGCATTTTAACAATACAACTATAATGAGCTTCTTATAAATTATTTACTCTGTTAGTATTTTTAATTTTTGAAATAGCAAGAAAGACCCATTTCTTTCCAAGATGTAACAGTTTCATGTCTTATTGACATCCAAGTTGTATTATGTTCATCACTTACCAGCTTAAACGTTCGACCATAACGCGACAGTCTTTCACAAAATCCATCATACTTGGTACAGCTTCCCTGTTAAGATAACCCTCATTTATTTATTTATTATCACTTGGTACAGGTCTGAAAGCCCGTATGTCCTATTGCCCACAATCATAGCTGTCCGCGCTCACCTCATTTCAGTGAGCCCGAGCGCAGAAATAATAAATAAGTTCATGAGCCCGAAAGTTTATGAAAACATTTCTGAGGCTGAAAGCAAGCTCACTGTTTTGAGTCTACGCTCGGCGCCCCATTTAGTGCGAACAGAAACTAGTGTAACTTGTTGATAGATGAAATTTTTATGTTTTTTTTTAATCCAAAAGTAGTGCGAGTCATTTGGATAGTAAATAATTATCCTAGTCCAGCATTTATCGCTTAAAAATTCTATTTATTTCAATATCTACACTGATGGGAAGAAATATTCTCCGCAAATATGACACCAAACTCAAGCTTGCTACATTGACTGTGCCCGAGCTCGAGGTGGGGCCGCGAAAGATATGCAAAATTATGTGAGCAGTGTGAAACTGCATTTAATGTCAGTCATTTAACCAGTTTAAAATTTTACGGAAAAGGCAGAAAGTTTTCTATTTCTACAAAGGGTGTTATATAGGTTTTAGAGGCCATAATATTCCAGCAGTACATACAGACGTTGTGTTGTTAAATTAAATAATTTCTTTTCAGTAAGAAGTTTTCGAGCACCAGAACCGCTTTTAACCTAATCTTCTCCACAATATTGTCAAAAACAAAAGTACATTTTGGACTCAAATGTGCTCAAAATAAAGATAAATTATGTCACAAAAGCGACTTCCCCACATCTTGGCTTCTTAAGCAAGTCGTCCAATTGTGAGTCCAGTCCAGTGGCTAACCTATTCTTATAAATACGACAACTTTAATTTGATCCTAGCCTTTGATACTATATATTTTGTAAATATTTTTATTAACTCTATTTATTTTAAAATTTCCATTTGTAACCATTTAAATTTTATCTCTTATTGTAAATATTCTATTAGATCTCTTTTTGAAAATATATTTTATTAAATCTACTTTTATGTATTACTTTTATTTTTTAATACCCCCTCCACTTTTTGTTTTCATTTAACTGTGAACCCCTAGCTCAAATGCTCCCCATATCAAGTATAAGTCTCTTTTCACAGCAGCAATATTTTGGAAAAGGCGGCAATTTATGAGGCTGATCATAACTAGAGATGTGAAATTACCGTAATTTTTAAAAACTGTAATTTACAGGGTAAATTACCGATTGAAATGTTTGGAAAATTCCAAAAATTACCATTCAGTCGGTAATTTTTGGTAATTTATATTTTCCTGTGCTTACAATCTATTACTTAAAACAAAGTTTAATTATGAGCACTATCTGACTGCTTTACACGTATTTGCGGCCTTTGCTACCAAGAAGGCAGCCGTGGCCTTTCTAATCTGATTTCTTACTAAAGTTTTATTAAAGACAAATATCTAGCGCAACTTTGTAAGTACTGGCTAGCGAATAGCACCTGGTGAGTCATTTAGGAAGTAAACACAGAAATAATTGATCATTTAAGAGTAAAATGAACATTTAATGCGTAGTAAAAATGTTTGGTAATTTACAATGGTAATTTACCGGTAAATTACCATTGTAAAATTACGGTAAGATATAAAACGGTAATTTACGTGGTATTTGGTAAATTAACGACACATCTCTAATCATAACAAAAACGGGCACATTTACCTACGATTAGTCAGCACAATGTAGCAATCATACTATTTTCTCCATTATAGGTTTTGCTTTTCCCGTAGGAGGAATACTACTATCTTACTATTCAATTTCCCACTATGGAAAACGGCTTTAAAAAAGGAATGAGCCCCACAATTTTACAAAAGTACATAATATACGTAACATTTTGATAATAATAAAATTATAGCCATAAACAAAGATTTAGCGTTACCAAGGGCGTTTCCCCCCCCCCCCAGTTTAATATACATTCTTACCAGTCAGGGATAATATGAACGTTTCTCTTTTACTATAAAGGGGAAACGTTACGGTAAAAAAGAGGGAACTGCATGTCCATTCGACTCGTCAATCTTCAGCAGACGACACGACATCACATTCACAGTCTAGTTCAAATTGTTTGCAGAAGCAGTGCCGTCATAATTTTCTACGGCCTCTTAAGGCCCGTTCAGACGACACTCTTTTTCTCGCTACGCTCGCTGTGCTGAGCTCATCAGATTTTCTGGCTTCACCAGCCTCTAGAAAATGCACTGTTCACACGGCCAAAATTTTCTCATTCTTGATCTCGGCAAAGCGAGAAAAAAAGTTGAAAAAATTCAACTTTTTTTCTCTCTTTGCTCAGCACAGCCAATAGAGTGCTTCCGAAATGACGTCATTCTTTGTTGTGTAGTCTGCTTCTATGTGGAAATGTGTTTTCTTTGGTTTCGCTGGTTCGAATCCCTTGAAATTTTAATGAGATATATATCGAAGGGTTATAAATTATCGTGCAAAGTTTTAAAACGAATAGTTCTTTTCTTAAAATAAGGTTTTAATTATGCATAAATAAAACTTTAATGAATTTTTTGGAAAACAACTAATCGTTTTAAAACTTTGCACGATAATTTAAAATCCTTCAATATACTTATCAGTAAAATTTCAAGGGATTCGGACTAGTGAAACCGAAGAAAACACATTTCCACAGAGTAGCAGACTACACAAAAAAGAATGACGTCATTTCGGAAGCACTCTATTGGCTGTGCCGAGCAAAGAGAGAAAAAAAGTTGAATTTTTTCAACTTTTTTTCTCGCTTTGCCGAGATCAAGAATGAGAAAATTTTGGCCGTGTGAACAGTGCATTTTCTAGAGGCTGGTGAAGCCAGAAAATCTGATGAGCTCAGCACAGCGAGCGTAGCGAGAAAAAGAGCGTCGTCTGAACGGGCCTTTAAAGACTCACCTACTAAATCGGTCCGTGAGTTTTATTTGAGACAGCAATAGCATCATTTTTATAAAATATTAGAGACGACTGTAATCATCGGAAGCTCCCTCGAAGTTGTCGGTACATTTTATTTTATATCCTGTTATTTTTTCTTTAATCATTTAAATATTGCCATTTGCAATTTGTCCAGCCCTATTTCTCAGCCTGGCTGTCAATTAGCCTGTCATACTCGTCTACGTCACAGGGTTGGAAATAAGACAGGTTGACAAGCATAAAACCAGTTTATTAATTGTCGTTTTCACATGGTCGTTTTTGTAAAAAATAGACGGTGGGACCAGTTTCTTAACTCGGGGTTCCTTCTTAGAATTTTTCTAGCTCAACACATTTTCTGCCAATTCTACTCCTATGTAGTTAGTACTCTTTGACTAAAACTTCCCTATCCCTACTAAAGTTTTGTAGTCTATTGACTATTGATCTCGACCATAGATGGGCACTATCATATCATTTGATAGTTTTACCACTTGATACGATAGAAAACTAAATCTGCCCCAATCAAAGTATCAATTTTGATAGTTATTTTCGAGAAAAATTTGAATTATAATGATCGATTGAGTTTGATAGCTTAAAAAGTGCACTCAAAGTTGATATGATTCATTGATTCGTTGAAATCTTCTAGAGAAAAATATCGATTCTCAACGTGATCTGGCTACTAACCCCATCTTTTAGAAATCATAAAAAATGATAGGCATTATTCCTTGAGAAATATATTGATTTTTTGAGTGATTTTATTTGGCGACATCTGTTTTCTGATTTCATTTTAAAAGAATTATGAGCTAATCTTTGATAGGCAATTTTGATAGTTATGAAAATTTCTGGAAAGATAAGTCGTTTTTTGAATGATATCGAAGTTTTTAATATATTTGAACGTTAGCAAGTGTAGGTTTATTCTATAAGAAGATTCTGTATTTGGTGGTCGTTATAACCCTCTCAAACAAATAAATAAAAATAAAATAAACGATGGTTCAACAGTTCAAACTGTGAAGACGGAGCTTCTTGTATATAGAAGCTCCGTGCTGTCACTGATGTGAACGACTACTCGAGGAGGAAGAACGATTCCACGAAATCATCCAAACGTAGAAGTAGATAAATTAAAGTGTAGATTTTCTGATTTTTATTACCCACAGTTATTAATTGCAATTTTTGCCTTTAATTATTATTAGTTAACCGTTTATAGTAGATGGTTTAGATTAAATCGAGGGCGAATAATTTGAAAAAGTTTGGATAGTAGCTTTTGAACTATAAACAGTCAACAAGTCAAACTTGAGAAATGAGATTATGGAAATTATATGAATATATGAAAATATTCGAAATTCTACAAAATCAGGAAATATCAGGAATCCATTAAACAGTGTAAAATTAGGTAGAGACCAAATCAGTTTGATCGAAAACAATCAAATTTAAAGTCCGGAGATTAAATGATCGATTAATTTAGTCGTTTCTAAAGATTTCAATTTGATTTGATAGGCAAAAAATCTATCTAACAATGAGAGCCAATCTAACATATTGAAGGAAGATTTGATAGTTTCACCATCTATGATTTGTTGAGAGGGAAAAATCTATCTAACAAATAATGCCGGTCTAAAATATAGCTAGAAGAATTGATAGTTTCGCCAAATATGATAGTTTGAGAGGAAAAATATCTATCTAACCAGCAGTGTCAGTCTAAAATATAGTCAGAAGAGTTGATAGTTTCGCTATCTATGATAGTTTGAGAGGAAAAATATCTATCTAACCAGCAATGTCAGTCTAAAATATAGTCAGAAGAGTTGATAGTTCCGCCATCTATGATGGTTTGAGAGGAAAAAAATCTATCTAAGAAGGAGTTCCACTCTAAAATATAGCCAGAAGAATTGATAGTTTCGCCATCTATGATAGTTTGATAGGAAAAAAATCTATCTAAGGAGGAGTGCCCAACTCTGATCTCGACTAGCGTCTATTCTAGAATGAGTTCTTGTAGTCGACAGCCAAGACCCATAGTCAGTACTAGTTGTCAGTAGTCGTATTAGACAGTAGTGTATGGTACTAGTCACCGTAACATTTTGATAATATTAAAATTATAGCCATAAACAAAGATTTAGCGTTTCCTATCAGTTTTATATAAATTCTTACCAGTCAGGGATAATATGAACGTTTCAATTTTACTGTAAGGAGGAACCGTCACCGTAAAAGAGGAACTGCTTGTCCACTCGACTTGTCAATCTTCAGCAGACGACACGACATCACATTCACAGTCTATAGTTCAAATTGTTCTCAGAAGCAGTGCCGTCATAATTCGCTACGGCCTCTTAAAGACTCACCTACTTAGTTGGTCCGTGAGTTTTATTTGAGACAGCAATAGCATCATTTTTATAAAATATTAGAGACGACTGCAATCATCGGAAGGTCCCTCAATTTTGTACATTTTATTTTATATCCTGTTTTTCTAATCATATATATTGTCATTTGCAATTTGTCCAGATCACCGCCTTATTTCTCAGCCTGGCTGTCAATTAGCCTGTGATACTCAGGGCCGGAAATAAGCAAGGGACACTGGACATTGTCCAATAGAATTTTAAAATGTCCCATAGTGTTTTTTAAAAACTAAGGGGTCACTGGACAGTTTGATAGCTTGACTATGTAGATGCGACACTATTTTGCACACTCCGGTGGACAATGTCCTATTAAAGGGCTCCTTCGGACCCTTAGACACATGGCCCCGCGGATTTCCGAACCCCCCTACCTAGCCAGAGAGAGGGAGCGTACTGAGGAAGATCGTCTATGAAGAGGGGATGGAAATCCGCGGGGCCATGTGTCTAAGGGTCCGAAGGAGCCCTTTAATTTTCAAGTCAACCAGGGGGTCACTGGACGCATGTCCTATAAGAAATTTCCCTTATTTCCGGCCCTAGTGATACTCGTCTACGTCACAGGGTTGGAAATAAGGCAGGTTTACAAGTCTAAAACCAGTTTATTAATTGGTCGGAACAGTTTATTCATTCCTAAACCTGGGGTCAGTGGTCCTAGGGACCACTTTATTATTTATCGTTTTTTGGAAAAAATAGACGGTGGGACCAGTTTATTAATTCGGGGTTCCTTCTTAGAATATTTTTGGCTTAACACATTTCCTACCAATTTTACTCCTATTTAGCTAGTACTCTTTGCCTAAAACTTCCTTAGTAAAGTTTTGTAGTCTATTGACTATAGATCTCGACTTGCGTCTATTCTAGAATGAGTTCTTGTAGTCGATAGCCAATACCATAGTCAGTACTAGTTGTCAGTAGTCGTATTAGGCAGTAGTGTAAGGTACTAGTCACATTACAGGATTTTGATCCGAATGGAGCTCTCGCGCTCTGGCTTACTGATAGCGAGAGGTGTTATAGCCACCGAAAGGATGTAAAACGCAATAAGGATAGTTCAGAAAACTAGAAGAATTTGAAATATCATTAGAAATGTTGATTGGCTATAGTGGCAACTAGTTGTAAAATTGTGATAGGAAATCAAAGTTAACTGTTTTTTGATTTTGATATCGTACTTATTCCTACCGTAAAAAATTCAAAATCAATTATAATTTTCACCTTCTTTTTGTGTCTTTACGTGCTTTTAATTCTCACCAATTTAAAAATTAAATTTATAATGGGCCAGTAAAAAATATTTAATGCAAGGATCACTGGTCCCAAGGACCAGTTTAGTAATTCCAACATGAGGGGTCACTGATCCCGAGGACCACTAATAAAATCCACCTTGTTTCCAACTTATCTGCCCTGTAACTGGAACTCCGTTTCCCCCATTGCCTTCTTTCGAGTAGCACCATACATTCCTGGTAGCACTGTAGATAAATTAATTACTTAACTTTAGTCAATAGAAATAGCTCATGGAAATGTTGTGCCTCTATAATGGCCTTATCAAAGGGTGATATCAAGAACTAATTCGGGATATCATAAGAACGTTGAAACAAGGCAATGCTGGCGCCAGGAAGTCATACTTTTCATAGTATGAGGGAGGGGGCCTATATTTTTGGGAATTTTCTAGCGCCCTCTAAAGTCTAGATTATCATTAATTTATTTAACTTTTCCGTTTCCGAGTTCCGACAGTGACTGAAAATGGAGTCTCCCGGGTCTAGGAGTGTTGGGGTCGGTGTCAAGAAAAAAACTGTTAAAAAAGTTAGCGATGAACTGATATATTTAAAGCATAGCGCGGCTCCAGTGGATCCCCTACAAGAGAACTTTCCCCCTGAACTCCGGGTTTGGCTTGGCAATCCAGCCCACAAATGCCTCTAGCTTCGCGAAGCCAAAACTGGACTTCGTAAGAAAAGTCAACTTGTAGGGGAGCCACTGGAGCCGCGCTATGCTTTAAAAAGAGTGGATCATAATGAAATTATAAAGAATCTAGGTTTTTCTATTAGAGAGCCAGATTTATCTGGGGCCAAGTCAGTACAACGGATTTCTCAAACTCTGGCGTATAACGCCCAGGCTTAGGCCAGAGAAGCTAAATGTGATACTAGCCACTTAAATTGATTTATAACTCATGGATTTTAAGGCGTTACCAAGAACGAAGGCGGTAACTGTTTTCGAAAGAAGTATGACTTCACGGTACCAGGGGACAATGTTACCATTCCACGTTCTTATGGTATTATGAATTCGTTCTTGGTGATATATATATATGATATCTAATCAGGAACGCCAAAAGGGGTCGGACGAGTGGTCATTTATTTACTGAATTTGCAAGGGTGAGGGACAGCTCGGTCAGTTTCTTTGAGGGCGCCAGGCCACTTGTATTGCCAAAATACCATCTATATGGGCTCCCACAATACGGCCAGTTTGTCACGCCTGGTATTATGGGGGTTGGCAATTTTGTGCTGAGTTGAGTGGTTCTAGGTTTTGTGTGATGGGGATTTAGGTTTAGACAAATTTAGTATTTAACAAAAATTAGAAACATAAATAACAAGAAACGTTCTCGGGTTATTCAAATAAAGAAGAGCAGGCCCGTATCTAGCCAATGCGGGGCCTAGGGCAGATTGCTAACCCGAGGCCCCTGATTTTTTAGTATAGGTTAAAAATTCTATATTTATTCATTAATATCGAAATCATTGACAAAATCCTCAAGGCTCGAGGACTTTATGTCAGAATGGCGTCTGCTAATATTTAGGTTCCACCCGCAATTGTGGCATGGGCTAATAGATCACGCATTCCCGCTTCACAAAACTGCTAGCGCATGGTCTGCATTGACCATTCACGAAGGCTTATAATTCTCGTTCTTGGGAAAGATTTTATGTGGCCTTTACACGCTCAATGTTTTGCGCAATTAAATGGGGGACATCTATAAAATGCATCATCTTAAAAATTATTCCCAAGACTTTTCACTAATTGTGCAATTCAAAATCCATCAAGATGTTTAAAGCTCAATATTTAGTAAAAAACCTTATAACTTTATTGGACAAATATATTGATTAAATTCCACATGATTTGTTCAATTATATTGAATATATTTTTGTCACAATAAAAAAGTCGATGTTGAGTCCATAGACCGGGTACAATTTTATTGTCCAAACATTACTTATGAAGCGTCAAATACAAAAACTTTAAATGTTATTCGAAAGCGAAATATTGTTCAATTGTTTGAATAACATTTTGCGCGATAAAAACTCATTCAGATTTTTTTACACAAATATTGTGAAAAATTTACCGCAAATGATCATCAATTTACAAAAAAAATATTGTGGCATTATATTTGAACTTTACACAACATTTTATTAATACTTCGTAACTTAAACAACGAGCCTTACGCTTTTTGCGCCAATTATTGAGCATGCAGGGTCCCCTTATGTCCAGTTTTCATTGCAACATGGGCTTTCTATTATGTTCCCAGTGGTGTGTTAATGTAAAGCTCACCCTACACGCTCAATAATTTGCACAAAAAACGAGGGGCCCGTGGTTTTTATACTCAATCCGAAATCATAATGTTAAACTCTATGGAGCTTAACATTATGAGGTGGAAAAATTTTCGCGACCAAGGGGGTACACTTTTTTCACAGCCTAACTTTACAGCACTGGCAAAGGCTGAAAAGGTATAGTATCTCATTTCTCGTAGTGTAAGGTTAACTTGGCCTTTTTGTATAAGTTTCAAAAAAAAAGTATTTTTAAACCACGCGCTAGCTCACGCGCCAGCACGCGCTGCATTTCAATAAAAGTTTCAATTCAAATCTCGCGCTTAATTTCACCATTTTGATTCTCGAATTAAGTTCACGTGATTTTTTAAAACTTTTTGGGCCTATTTTTTGTCTTTCTAAGCCTAAGGTTAAATGATCACAAAGAAACAGTTGGAGAATTTTCATAATTTTCATATGGTTTCAACGAATATTTAGCATAGTGTGTTTTTATACAGTGCATTGTATTATCCGACCATTCCAAGTTACGATTTAGTGAAATACTATATAATTAGTCTTAAAAAATTGGACGATTGAGTTCGACTATTCCAGAACTAATTTATTCCCAAATAACGTTTCTCCCCAAAAAGGGAAAGATATTATACAAAAACGAGTTTTGCTTCGCAGTCCTTAAAAAACTGCATTTATACCACACAATCCGCGACACTTTTTGAAACCCACAAAGGGCCAGAAACTAGAAATTATTATATGTATTGCAATTTGAAATGAAGTTTAATCGTTATGAGAAATTTGCTTTTAATTGCGTAGTTCAAACATTTGTTATAATAATAAATTAAAATGCTAAAAGCTCATTTCGTATTTTTTCGCCTTAATTATTTGACAGGGATAAGTTTTTATGGGAACAGATTCTATATATTAATAAAAACTGTCTTTGTAGACAAAGACGCGAAAAAGTAAGAGATAAGTGTAGAAAATTAAATGTTTGAAGTGACAGATATTAAAATTTTCATTTTTGAAGACGTGATTATAAAACATCAATTATTTGAAAAAATTTCTTATCTTAGTTTTTTTCACCAAAATTCCTTAAGTAAAATATTTTATCCTTAAACATGTGCATCATTTTAAAAATAGAACACGTATGCATTTTATTTTCTTTTTAAAATTTAGAGTTAGTTTGAGTATTCAGGCCTATAAGGAGAATAAAATGGACAGAAAATCGTTGATAGCAGACAAAATAAAATAAGCATGAAAACTTAACAAAACGTGTTCGTTATTTTTAAAGTTTTCGAAGTTTCAAAAATTGACGTGTTGTATATCTCTCAAAAGATCACGATCCAGCTACAGATCCTTTTGACTCTAATAACTACATCACAGTCAAAGGGCGAATGTAATTTTCGGTTCGCAATATTTTCAATTTTAAAATATAAAAATAAATTCATCTAGCTCTATTTTTCAGATATCCGAGTATTTGAACTTCCTCGAAGCAAATGTTTCTAGAAAATAAACAGTAGTATCAAGGTAGATTCTCTGAAATTTTTGTGAAAAAAACTAAGATAAGAAATTTTTTCAAATAATAGATGTTTTATAATCACGTCTTCAAAAATGAAAATTTTAATTTCTGTCACTTCAAACATTTAATTTTCTACACTTATCTCTTACTTTTTCGCGTCTTTGTCTACAAAGACAGTTTTTATTAATATCTGTGACTTCAGTCTGAATATGAGTTAAAATTGTTTAGAAACTAGTATTTTAAAACTTATACTGAAAAGCAGGTGCTCCATTTAAGTCTGGTGGTGTTGCGCATTTATTAGTTACCGCGATTGAACTAACAAGGCCCTAACCATCTATTATAGAAGTACTAATCCTGATTGCTTTTACGCCCAGTCCAACTCAAATTGCCTTCCCGTCGTTTTCACGTGCAAAGCACAGTGGATGCAATAATACAAATAGATTCCGTAAACCTAGGCTAAAAAATATTACGTAGACCTGTGCACAAACATATTCCGTAGACCTGTGCCAGGTGACCACATTTCCTAAATTTTATAATTTTTTCCATTTTTGGATGTCTTCCTATTAGTTCCTATAATTTCGATAATTTTCCTATATTTTCCTATTTTTCGAAATTGTAGATATTTTGTCCCCTCTCACTTTTGGTTTTGTTATAAAACATAGAAATTTGACAGAAAGTAATGCCGATTTCCACTAGCTACTAGCAGGAGTTCATAATAACCCGAAGTATGAAACTGGCCATAGAGCTAGTGGTAAAAATCGCGAACAACAAGATTCTGTCGTTGCGCATAGAAAGGACTAGCCTGTTTATGTATACAGTATATCGTAGTGGTATCTATGCTCCTTGGTTTTCGTTCCAAAACTTCCGTTGGCTGGGATCTCCGTTGAAAAGAAAAATGGCGATATGGTGGACGTAGAAACACGTTGCAATTCTTATATTAAAAATACTGCGAATAAATTTGCCCAAACCATTTTAATTTAACCACGGAATTCTCACTCACACATATCACAACAAAACATTAATGACGATCGTTTAAATGTTTTGTAGAAAACTAGAAACCTCGACTAAAAGCCAACTTCTTAGCCAAGGCTTAATTTACACCGTTCCAACTGAAGCAGACGTGAGCCATTTTCGCTCCCAAAATCACAAGATAAAAATAGTGCTAAACCGGAAGTGTGTAAGTTAATGCGCGTGGGCGCTAAAAAATGGGGCAACTATTTCTTTGGGAGTTAAGCGGTGTATGAATCCGCTGAGCTTTACGGCGAAACTTTGTTGTTACGGGCTTTTTAACCAGTTTCATACTTCGGGTTATTATGAACTCCTGCTACTAGCAATCAGCCACCGTGGATTTACAATACAAGCTAACGATCTGTGATTCAGATATTCCTATCGCGTTTTAAGTTTTAGTTTAGTATTCCATGAGGTATGTAGCTAAAGCTATGGAAGCCTCTAAAAATATTTTTCACGGAAGTCTGTGATGTTTTAAAGTTATAGCATGTGTTTCTAAGATTATGTTCCATAAGTATGACACTTCCTATACTTCGAAATGCTAGAGACTTAATGAGAGCTAGTTCGAGAACGACGCGAGAATTGACTACACGCGATTTTCTACTCCATCTTCCTATTTAGTCTGTACTAAGCCTTTGACAGGGCTTCATCAAGCGTCGCTTTACGAGAATCTATGAAGTTTCATTTACGTCACTTCGAGACAAGCTCTCAGTAACCAGTGAAAAATTTATGTAACATATCTTACGAACTTATGGTTATAATTAAACCAAAGTTTCTTTGTAAATCTTGTCTTAATACTCTAAAAGCATTTGCAACCTATATTTTGCTATTTTTTCAAGAGTAATTGTCTTGTATTTTCCTATTTTTTAATTATACATCTATATCTATATAAATCAAAGTCCTGACTGACTGACAGACTGACTGATAATCAACGCCCAGCCCAAACCGCTAGCCCTAGAAGGCTGAAAATTTGCAGGAACGTTACTCGTAAGTAGTAGGCGCGTACAAAGAAAGATTTTTCCAATCCGCCTCCATCTTAATAAATGGCGCCCGGAAATGTAAAAAAATCTTCTCTTTGTAAGAAAGTCCGCGCGTTTCAACCGATTTCACAAAATCTTTAGTACACTGGATTCTTTTAGCCTATAGACGGGCTGAATGGTTCTTCGGGATAGATTTGCTGCCATCATTTTAAATGGCGGCCAGATATTTAAAAACCCTTCTTTATATAATGTTGCTTGTAAAGTAATAAAAAATGTCCCGACGAGCTGATGGGCGACGCCGAGTGCCTTCGCTCCTAGGATGCTACAAAAATATTAGTCGAATCAGTAAAATGTACCCATTCTTGATGGAAGTTCTTACTACTAGCATGCGATGCCGCGGATAACAGCTAGTCTACTATAATTTCCTGTAAATGTCATAGACTTGCACACAAACTGATGTCATAGACTTGCACACAAACTGATGTCATAGACTTGCGCACACACTGATGTCATAAACTTGTGCAAAAAGAGATGTCATATACCTTTACACAAAAAGATTCCATACCCCTATGCTCAAAAATATGCAGAAGAATATCTTCTACACCAGTGCACAAAAATACTCCATATCCATTTGCACAAAAATATCCCGTATCCATTTGCAGAAAAATGTTCTTTAGAAAAAACAGATTTCTTAGGTCTCGGCACAAACCGATTCAGTAGGCCTGTGCGCAAAAATATTTCGTAGACCTGTGCACAAACAGATTCCGGAGACTTGTACACAAAAGGAAGTCACAGGGCTGTGCACAAACAGATGCCATAGACTTGCGCAAAAAATACATCATAGACTTGCGCAAAAAGAGATGTCATGGACATGTGCACATCAGATTCCATAGACTAGTGCGCAAACAGAGGTCTTAGACTTGTTCACAAACAGAAGTCATAGACCTGTGCCCAAAAAGATTCCATAAAACTGTGCACAAAAAGATTCCCTAGACTTGTGCTAAAAAAATATTCCGTAGGCCTGTGCACAGATGCCGTAGACCTGTAAAGAAACAGATTCCCTAAACCTGTGCACAAACAGATGCCGTAAGCCTGTGTACAAACAGATTCCGGAGACCTGTGCACAAACAGATTCCGTAGACTTGTACAGAAGTGGAAGTCACAGGCTTGTGCACAACAGATGTCATAGATGTGTTCAAGTCAGATTCCATAGTTTTGTGCACAAACAGAAGTCATAAACTTGTTCACAAACAGATGTCATAGACCTGTGCCCAAAAAGATTCCATAAAACTGTGCACAAAAAGATTCCATAAAACTGTGCACAAAAAGATTCCCTAGACTTGTGGTAAAAAAAATATTCCGTAGGCCTGTGCACAGATGCCGCAGACCTGTAAAGAAACAGATTCCGTAAACCTGTGCACAAACAGATTCCGGAGACCTGTGCATAAACAGATTCCGGAGACCTGTGCATAAACAGATTCCGTAGACTTGTACCCAAGTGGAAGTCACAGGCTTGTGCACAACAGATGTCATAGATGTGTTCAAGTCAGATTCCATAGTTTTGTGCACAAACAGAAGTCATAGACCTGTGCACAAAAACATTCTATAGACTAGTGCACATCAAGTTTCAAAAGACCTGTGCACATAAAGATTCCATAGACCTGCGCGCTAAAGATTCCATAGACCTGTGTACATAAAGATTTCATACCCGTAGCACAAAACTATTCCATACCCATTTGCACAAAAAGATTCCATAAAACTGTGCACAAAAAGATTCCATTGACCTATGCACAAAATATTCTATTGACTTTTGTATAAACATGTGACATAGACCTGTGTACAAAAATATTCCACACCCATTTGCACAAACATTTTCCGTAGGCCCGTGCACGAACAGATGCCGTAAACTAGCGCATAAACAGATTCCATAGATTTGCCCACAAATATATTACGTAGACTCGTGCACAAATGGATTCCACAGACTTGTACACAAGCAGAAATCATAGGTTTTGCACAATCCGATGTTATAGACTTGTGCTCAAACAGATGTCATAGGCTTGTGTAAAAAACTTACTTAATAGACTTGTTCAAAAAGAGCTGTCATCGACATATGCACATCAGATTCCGTACACTAGTGCACATAAAGATTCTTCAGACTTGTGCGCAAACATATTTTGTAGACCTGTACACACACAGATACCATAGACTTGTGCAAAAATAGATGTCAAATATTTGTCCAAAAATAGATGTCAAATATTTGTGCAAAAATAGATGTCAAATATTTGTGCAAAAATATATGTCAAATATTTGCTCAAAAACACATCCCTTAGACTTGTGCACAAACTGATGTCATAGGATTGTGTAAAAAACTGATTTCCATGGACCTCTGCACAAAAACATTTCATATACCTGTACACAGAAAATATTCCATGGACCTCTGCACAAAAACATTCCATATCCCTATGCTCAAAAATTTTCCTTACCCATTTGCACAAAAATATCACGTTCACCTGTGCACAAAAATATCAAGTACACCTGTGCACAGAAATATTCCGTATACATTTTCACAAGTGTTATAGACTTGTTCACAAGCAGGTGTTATAGAATTGCTCACAAACAGGTGTTATAGAATTGCTCACAAACAGGTGTTATAGACTTGTTCACAAACAGATGATTATGACTTGTGCACAAACAGATGTAATAAACTTGTACACAAGCAGATGTAATAGACTTGTGCACAAACAGATGTAATAGACTTGTGCACAAACAGATGTATTAGACTTGTGCACAAACAGATGTAATAGACTTGTGCACAAACAGATGTAATAGACTTGTGCACAAACAGATGTTTTAGTCTTGTGTACAAACAGATGTTTTAGACTTGCGCATAAACAAATGTTACAGACTTGCGCATAAACAAATGTTATAGACTTGCGCATAAACAAATGTTATAGACTTGCGCATAAACAAATGTTATAGACTTGCGCACAAACAAATGTTATAGACTTGCGCACAAACAGATTACATTGACTTGAGCAAAAAGAGATGTCATAGAAATGAGCACATCAGATTCCATAGACCTGTGCACAAACAGAAGTCGTAGACCTGTGCACAAACAGAAGTCGCAGACCTGTGCACAAACAGAAGTCGCAGACCTGTGCACAAACAGAAGTCGCAGACCTGTGCACAAACAGAAGTCGCAGACCTGTGCACAAACAGAAGTCGTAGACCTGTGCACAAACAGATTCTTCAGACTTGTGTGCACATAAAGATTCTTCATACCTGTGCACATAAATATACCATATGAACAAAAAATTCCATTGACCTGTGCACAGAAGATTCCATACTCCTATGCTCATAAAGATTCCATGCAGATTAGCTTTAATTGGTAATCTAATTTAATTACCTTTAATTGGTAATCTAATTTAATTACCTTTAATTGGTAATCTAATTTAATTACCTTTAATTGGTAATCTAAATTAATTACCTACAATGGGTAATCCAGTTTAATTACTTATAATATGTAATCTACATTAATTACCTATAATTGGTAATCATCTTTAATTGCTTATTTTGTTTAATTATTTTTAATTGCTTATTTTGTTTAATTTGGTTTAATCTGTACTTCGCAACTAAATTAGTTGGACGCGCAAAAGTTATAATGACAATTAAGCTAGCTAATTGCCCTACCAATTTGATTATCTTAAGACACTATATCCGCAGTAAAACGACGTAAGTCCTAGAATGACTTTCTTTATTACTTAACCCAAGCAAAAAAGTCTTAAGTTTCCCAGTTTAAGGGTAAACCACGTAATTCGGAGCAGGTACTTAAATCTATTAAAAACAATACTTAAACTTTGTTTTTCTTAATGAAACAAAAATTGGCGCCTACTTTAAAAATGGGGCTTTCATTTAAGACCATTTTCAAATCTATGAAACGTATAGTTATTTTTGTAAGGGTAGTTACAAAATGGGTAAGTTTGGAAAATTTACCATGTTATTTCTATGGAGATTTTCTAGTTTTACGCCAAAATCTGTGATTAATTTTATGGAAATGAAAACCACCCTTAGCAACTTTATGCTTTGTAAAACGAACTATTGGATGGATCATCTTGAAATTTTTACCACATATTAAGGGCCCGGAATTTAGTTCAGTAGAAAAATTTCAAAACAATAAACTTAATACGAAAAAAGTTACAACCAATCCAAAAACCTTCCTTATACATTAGAGCCGTCATCAGGCCTTATCTAAGGGAGCTACCGCTCCCTTAGAATACTACTTGCATACGACAAGTGCAGAGTTGGGCACTCCTCCTTAGATAGATTTTTTTCCTATCAAACTATCATAGATGGCGAAACTATCAATTCTTCTGGCTATATTTTAGAGTGGAACTCCTTCTTAGATAGATTTTTTTCCTCTCAAACCATCATAGATGGCGGAACTATCAACTCTTCTGACTATATTTTAGACTGACATTGCTGGTTAGATAGATATTTTTCCTCTCAAACTATCATAGATAGCGAAACTATCAACTCTTCTGACTATATTTTAGACTGACACTGCTGGTTAGATAGATATTTTTCCTCTGAAACTATCATATTTGGCGAAACTATCAATTCTTCTAGCTATATTTTAGACCGGCATTATTTGTTAGATAGATTTTTCCCTCTCAACAAATCATAGATGGTGAAACTATCAAATCTTCCTTCAATATGTTAGATTGGCTCTCATTGTTAGATAGATTTTTTGCCTATCAAATCAAATTGAAATCTTTAGAAACGACTAAATTAATCGATCATTTAATCTCCGGACTTTAAATTTGATTGTTTTCGATCAAACTGATTTGGTCTCTACCTAATTTTACACTGTTTAATGGATTCCTGATATTTCCTGATTTTGTAGAATTTCGAATATTTTCATATATTCATATAATTTCCATAATCTCATTTCTCAAGTTTGACTTGTTGACTGTTTATAGTTCAAAAGCTACTATCCAAACTTTTTCAAATTATTCGCCCTCGATTTAATCTAAACCATCTACTATAAACGGTTAACTAATAATAATTAAAGGCAAAAATTGCAATTAATAACTGTGGGTAATAAAAATCAGAAAATCTACACTTTAATTTATCTACTTCTACGTTTGGATGATTTCGTGGAATCGTTCTTCCTCCTCGAGTAGTCGTTCACATCAGTGACAGCACGGAGCTTCTATATACAAGAAGCTCCGTCTTCACAGTTTGAACTGTTGAACCATCGTTTATTTTATTTTTATTTATTTGTTTGAGAGGGTTATAACGACCACCAAATACAGAATCTTCTTATAGAATAAACCTACACTTGCTAACGTTCAAATATATTAAAAACTTCGATATCATTCAAAAAACGACTTATCTTTCCAGAAATTTTCATAACTATCAAAATTGCCTATCAAAGATTAGCTCATAATTCTTTTAAAATGAAATCAGAAAACAGATGTCGCCAAATAAAATCACTCAAAAAATCAATATATTTCTCAAGGAATAATGCCTATCATTTTTTATGATTTCTAAAAGATGGGGTTAGTAGCCAGATCACGTTGAGAATCGATATTTTTCTCTAGAAGATTTCAACGAATCAATGAATCATATCAACTTTGAGTGCACTTTTTAAGCTATCAAACTCAATCGATCATTATAATTCAAATTTTTCTCGAAAATAACTATCAAAATTGATACTTTGATTGGGGCAGATTTAGTTTTCTATCGTATCAAGTGGTAAAACTATCAAATGATATGATAGTGCCCATCTATGGACAAGTGAAACGTATCGGGATTTTCTGATTCGAAACCCTCTCGCGGCAGTAATAGTTAGCCTGGCAAAAGAATGGAATCACGGGGAAATGTTTAAACTATTCTGTGTTGTTCTTGTAGAGCCAACTATAAATACTTTCGAGTCTTCTTTCGGTTCGGCTACTGCGTTCCGCTGGCCATCAGGGACGTACTCAAACACGAAGGAACGAGAAAATGGTAGGAAATGGTTGACATTGGTGGCCGATTTTAAATGTGGCAATAAAATATTTCCGGTGATTTTTACTGATACTCACATGTCTTAAGGGGTTATTAATTTATAGAAAATTATATTAGTTTGACTTACTCGGATAAACCTGAACCTACCCCTTTAAATAGTATTTACTTCTAATGTGATAAGGGTGAACAAATTTGTTACAGGGGGAAAAAAAGACATGTGATTGTTATATGAAGACGTTTTTATTCTAAAGATAACTACATTTATGAAAGTCAAATACACTTGTTGACGTACAAATAATATTTTTACCTTGACAATATTTTTGGGCATTGGTCATTTTTAAATGGATGTATTTCTATTGGGATTTACTAATTGGGAATACTAATTTTTCAAATAAGAATAAAGATGATTAAAATTATTTTTTAAACGAAAACGGGTCTTTGCTCGGGCCAAATGAAAACTAAACAAGTGAGAAAACCAAAACTATCTTTCCGTTGTTTACTTTTAACAACTTTTTTTAGAATTTTCCAAATCCATAGGTATTCAGTAAGGCGAAATCCATGTTTGTTTTAAATTCGTCGTATGATTTATGGATAGTAGGGAGACTTAACTGCAAGGAGCAGGTACTTGCTTCTGGGTATTTACCATCAGTATGAATAAAATTTATGGATGGTGTAACGTCAAATCCCAAGGGTGGTTCGCCATCCATTCCAGTGGTAAAAATTAAAACATCTTTGAGTTGTAGAGCGTAAAGATTTTCTTCCATGTCATAGATGTATTCTCGAAAGAAAGTCATTGTATCAACTTCCTTTTCAAATTGATTGCTGCCTCTTTCGGAATAATTAATGACTCCACACAATCTCAGAAACGTTGCGGCAGTTAACGATTCTTCAGTGGAGCAAAATATACTTTCGAAGGATTTGGGATTCCTCTTAATCATGTCGTACAAATTCAAGGTTTCAAGTCCAACAATGAATCTTGAACGTGCTTCAGAGCACCTAATTAGAACACACCCACGCAAGAGGTCATTTAATATTTCGTCTTTATCTTCTAGTCTTAGAATTGCTTTGCTGCTTCCAGAAAAATATCTTAATTCTGACAGTTCTTCCCCGGCTTTCTGCAGGCTTTCTAGGGTTTGGCAATTCTGAAATCGATATAGTTTATCGCGAAGATCAAAATCTTGGACATCTTGAATGCTTAATGGGATTTTAGATGGGTCTTCAAACAACGACTTGTATGTCGTTTGTGAAAAACATCTTGGCCCTGGGCCTCCATGAATAAGGGAAAGCGAAACCGCCATTCCTGCATAGAAGTATAAATCCTCTTTCATAGCTGACAGACTCATGTTGAGGTACTTGCAATTTTCAGTTCCACAGAAAATATGACTTGAAAGAAAATCCTTTAAAAGAAGGCGCAGAAATTCCCGTTTCGGTCCTCCAGCGTCAATTGCTCCTTCGGCGGTATGCAAATCGTCAGAAAAACACACGGAAATTTTGTTTTCTGGTCTAAACCCTTTCTTTTTAAATCCCCTTAATGCGCCATCTAAAATTCTTCTACGATTTATGTTGAAGAGAGATATTTTCTCGCAATTAATTTGTTGGGCGAGATCTTTTAAAATTTCTGAAGCGGAAATTTCAACTTCATCTTCTACATTCGAATTCTCTACATTTGAACCACCGCATGAGAAAGTCGGGTTTAAGAGCTTCTCTCCTTCAGGGCCAACGGCATCTTCAGATGAGTAAAGATCGTCGCTTATAAAACCAAGAAATTCAGTATTCTAAGGGAGCGGTAGCTCCCTTAGATAAGGCCTGATGACGGCTCTAATGTATTATAAAAAAACGTCTTGGTTTGGACCAAGGCCGAAAAACAAACGATATGTGTGAGGTTTATCATTTGACTGAAGTTTCAGATATTGCAATTGTTTTAGTTATTTTTATCCATTTAATCCTTAATCAGTATTAAATTCAATCAACTGATTTTACTGTTAATCGATCCATTCCCTCTAAATTAATTGAAAAAATTACATATCTACGCTTTTTCAAGAACAATTACATTTTCCGAAAACATTTTATCATGAAATTAATTATTTTGAAGGGAGTACGTATTGAGGTGTCAATATAGAATATTTGAAATATTCTACTGACTTTCTTAAAAGAGCAGGTGAACTTTGACATAATTCGAAAGGAAAATGTAAATATTTAATAGTGGATTCCAAACAAGGGTGTTGCACTAATTTATACATTTAATTTCGTATAACGAAATGCTACATTTCTATTGTCGCCTCTATGAAGAAAAGATTGCACTGCAATTTCCCTCTCCGTGCTTTAGAATTTCTTGGTCATAATTCAGTCTTCATTTGAAACGTCACCACCCCTTTCTACATTGTTGGCACTACTTGTACACCGGTTACGTATTACGTGTAATCCTTTTAGTACGCATAAAGACCATTTCGGAAAACACACAGGGGCGAGGCCACCATTGGGGTATTCTCCCTCACACCAAGGGTCACCGCCAGACTGTGCCAAAGTTCACTACAGGCAAGAGGCTAGTCAAATCTCACTGCCTATAGCGGTGCTTCTAGGCAAGAGAGAGAGAAGACCTCAATGGTGGTATCACCCCTGTGTTTTAATTATCTGTATGTAATTTCCAAAATGGTCCACTCACTTACAAATGTACACCGATTACACTGAGTTATCGGTCCTTCAGGCGCTAGCGAGTGTCAGGCCACAACCGTAATCATTCATGTACACGAATGTTTTATAGTTTTAGGTTATTAATGTTGGCGGGCAAGTCCGGAGAGTCATGTACCGTTCACTAATGTGAAAAGGTCTCGAACTATATGATAATATTGGCTGAGTGTGTTGCGACGGCTCAGATGACCCATACACTGGAACCACTGGTGATTGTAAAACTGTATATATTGGGAATATGAAGGAATGGGGGGGGGAGTTACATCAAAAGCGCATACATTAAAATAAAATAATAAATTTTTTGTGTGCTACAGAGTGCCACCTACTCAAAGAAACCACACACGATAAACGTTGATGCTTTGTCTTATGAGGACGACATTAGTTTATAAATAAGTTTGAGCAAAATAAGTTATTTATCATAATTTCTTGAACATCAGTCTTCTCAGAAACTTACTACAGATTTAAACTTTTTTGCTGCAAACTTCAAAATTTGTCAAGCCAGCCTTAATTAAAACTATGACCGTCAATGTGCTTTCAAGTTAGTAATCATCGACACGAAATCCCTTCAAAATAATTAATTTCATGATAAAATGTTTTCGGAAAATGTAATTGTTCTTGAAAAAGCGTAGATATGTAATTTTTTCAATTAATTTAGAGGGAATGGATCGATTAACAGTAAAATCAGTTGATTGAATTTAATACTGATTAAGGATTAAATGGATAAAAATAACTAAAACAATTGCAATATCTGAAACTTCAGTCAAATGATAAACCTCACACATATCGTTTGTTTTTCGGCCTTGGTCCAAACCAAGACGTTTTTTTATAATATCTGTCACTTCAGTCTTAATGTAATTAAAATTTGAATAATTTTATTTTTGCTTTACCGTCAAACATTTGGGGTTGATCTATTTCTAATTGCTTAAAGAAGTACTTAATTATCGTTAATTACATTTAACTTATATCCAATAACATTGATTTCGATAAGCATATAATGTTGTACCATAAGTCTATTATGGGGACCTTACATAATAGACTTATGGTTGTACTTTATTTATGAAAGAAGTTTAAAAACGACGGTATTTGAAATATGGAAGAAAAATATTTGTTTCGTAACACTGTATACACATACAGTATTGTCGAGGTCAGACCAACAGCATTGAATGTTGCCAGATTAAATTGTTGCTGGTGATTTTACGAACTATGTTAATGATAGATTAAAATTTAAATGGAAAAGTTACATTTTGACACATTCCTAACCCTAAAATTTTGTATTTGGAGCCTATTAAATGCATTATAGTGATAATGTAATTAATTTTAGTGTTAAATAGGAAAACGTTTAGGCTGAAAGAACTCGCGTAGTTTAATCTTATTTTCTTATTTCAGTTAAAGGTTATCTATAGTTACCCAAAAAACCTGTTGTTTTCGATTAATTTCACGTTAAATATGGTTATTAAGTTGAAATTAACGGCTTATCTTCTTTTATTAGTGTTATTGCAGTTTATTATACGAGTTTGAATAAGAAATTCTCCTAAATTGCAAACTTTAGAGGAGTGCCTGTTTGACTCTTGCGGAACAATCACTATTTTGCCCCAAAACTTTTAAATATCGCGCCTTTTCAATGGCTCTCTTTTAAAAATGGGAAAAATGCTTTTAAATGACAATTTAATTAATTGTAAGAATTCAACAGGAAAATGGAGGCTGGTTGAAAGATAAGTGTAGTTTTAATTTTAATTTGTTAGTCTAATTATAAGGTATCTATGAATTTACCCAAAACATTCGTGTTTTGGGCTAATTTCACATTAATTATACTTAAGTTTAATTTAACGGCTTATCTTGTTTATCTAGCGTGGATTTCGTTTATAAAACAAGTTTCAATAAAATATTAACTTTAATTGCAATCACCCTAAAATTTTAATGTATGCGCTTCTGATGTATTTTAACGATCATTTAAATTAATTTGAAAGTGAAATAGGAAACTACTGTGGCTGTACGAAAAACTTGTGATGTTTTAATCTTAATTCGAGCTTGGTTCTCGTGAGAGTGGATTAAGCTTAAAATTTATTTGAATTTTTTACCCTAATTGCAATGTTTAGTGCAGTTTAATATTTTTTCCGCAAATTCATTTTTTAACCCAAAACTTTTGAATTTCGCGGCAATTATTGTACTTTAAAATAGTTTAAATTAACTTAAGTGTCAAATAGAAAATATTCGACTTTACCAATGGCTCGGGTAGTTTTAATCAAAATTAAAGAGTTTATTTAAAAGTTATTTGAGCCTTTATCCAAAAAATGTATATTTTGGTTTAATTTCACGTTAATTATGTTTAATTAACGTAGGACTGTGTTTTGGCACTATACATTTAGTGTTATAAAATGAGTTTAAATGTATACTTCACCTTAATTGCAATTTTTAGTGGAGTTTTAGATTCTCATTTTACGCTAAAGTTTTGAATTTCGCGCCTATTAAGGTACTTTGGAGATAATTTAAATTAGCTTATGTGTGGGGCTTTACCAACGGCTTGGGTAGATACAATCTTAATCAAGAACATCATTTAAGAGTTATCTGAGTTTTCATCCAAAAAAATGTATATTTTAGTTTAATTTTACCTTAATTACAGTTAATTACGTTGAAATTAACTTGTCGTCAGTGCTCATTAAGCTTATAAAATGTCTTTTAAAAAATAATTCACCTTAACTCTAATGTTTAGAGGAGTTTTTGATTATTTCCAACAAATTGCGTTAAATTTTTATCATATCCTGAGCTAGGTTTGTGGTAACATAAAGATTATCTATACAATATGTTAATGAATGATGTTATTCTATAGTTTAGCTTTAATATCAGTAATTAAATCAAATACCTTTACAATTCATAGCAATTTAAACCAATAAACAAACGGCAAAGTGGACTCTGGAAATAGAAAACAACGTAACCCTCCGTTTCTAACGTGGTTAGGTTGAGAGAATCTGGGTTGTAAACATGAAAATTATTTGACTAATTAAATTATATAACGACACTGTCCTCCTGGATTAACCAGCACAACTTGCAACGGACTACCCCGGGGAAAATTAAACTGGCCGGTCGTGAAAAAAGGGGGATTCCGTTACAGGACGTTAGGTAGCCCTAATTTAATTAAGGGGGACCTCGTGACAATGTTAAGTCTTAAAAACGGGAATTGTAAAGATAGGCCTAATTAATTAACTTCCTCCCGTTGGAATTCAATAAAAAGAATTTCATTCATACCTTCTGCTCATGTTGAATTCGAAAAAAAAGAAGATTTTAATGACTTTTTAATTTTACATAAAGAAAAACTTCGCGAAAGTTTCCCTTAGGATGACGACGTCGCGAGAACAAAACTATCGCGGTGCGAGACAGGGCTTCCGGCGACGTGAAGTGAAGAAGAAACGAAGAGGAGAGAGAGAGAGCCGTGGGTCTTACACGCGCTTATATAGGAAAAATTAAAGGGGGGTAGAGAGAAGGAGGAAGGAGGTGACGTAGACGACGAAAGGAGCGGACATATTCCGGAGAATATGTCTGTCCCTTGCGTCGTCTGCAACGGTTTCTGGGCGAAACCGCTGCAAACGCCCCCTCGAAAAAAGAGAATTAGAATAGAAAAAAGCTAAAGGGGGAAGATAATGAAAAAGGGTCTACGTAACCCGTTATAACGAGAAATGTTTTTTTTTTTTTTTTTTTTCTTTTTTTTCATTAAACACAAAATTATTAATTTTAAAGTTAAGTTTCAATACGCGACGCGTGTGTTGTATATTCCAAGTTGGCGGTCTTTTTGGACGAATTTTTTTGGGCATAGTGATTATCGGTGCAATCCCTCTGCGTTGCAGGCGACGCATTTGTAGTGAGGTGGAGGTCGGGTTATCAATGGAAATCCCTGGGGAGTGACTGGATATAACCTGACAAGGTCTCCTTGTGAAATGTTATCCCACGTGACTGGGTATAGCTCCCTGTTCCTGGGCGGGGCGCGTTGGTATGGTTGTTCTTGCAGAAATATTTTAGCGTAATCGTCCAGTTCGTAGAGGTTTTCTTGGGGGATTGGTATGGGTCCATAGTCCAGAAAGTTGGTCTCTAACTGAGATACGGTGGGTCGACGGACAACAGGGGGAACCGGGATAGTGGCGGCGGCTTCGGTTTGTTCTCCTTCTTCAATGTTTTCCCCGGCGATGGTGGGATTCGCAGGGGGCTCCGGAGGGATTTCTTCTTGGTTGTCAACGGTGGCGGCAGGGGGCTCGAGGGGATTTCTTTCTTCATCGGTGTCGAGGGTGGGTGTACGTTCTACGTCGGTTCCAGCGACGATTGGTGGAGGTTCCCTAGGGAGGTTTCCCGTTTCGGCAACTTCGATTGAGTTAGCGATTCTTATTTCAATGGGGATTCCATCCCTTTCTTCTTCCTCTGGAACTTCCACTCTGGCGGCTCCTGCTTCCATGTCTGGTCCCTCTTCGGGGTCTGGGTGAAGGATTAATACATCCTGAAAGCGAGGTTGGGGATTTTCAGTGGCGTTGATTGAATCTTCTTGGTGAAAAACCCGGGCGGCTGGGAGTGACACTATTTCAAAGTCTCTCACTAGGGGGTCCAATAGGAAGTCTTCTGGTGCGACGGTGTCGATTCTTTGTCTGCTCATTCTGGGTCCCGTGGTCCAGTACAACGGTGCTTTCGGGCTATCTCTGAAATTTATAACATCATTAGCAAATAAGAACGTAAATACTAAATAAGAATAATTCCCAAGGGAAGAAGTTAATTATGTGTAAGGATTTTGGATACTAGACGGCCGTTAGCACGGTACGTCGTGGGTGAGCCAAGCGGACTCTCTCCCAAGGAGGTTTTGCTATCGGTATTCGTTTGAAAGTAAAGTCCTCTGGTGCTAAATTGACGATTCCTTGTTCGTGTAAATATTGGGATATCTCGTTTCTCGATCGTAGCATGCGGCTTTTTGGTCCTGGGGGATAGTAGTATACGTCCATGTCTACTTTTCCAGGTTGGACAGTGTGGCGGTAACATAATTCGCGAACCCAACCCTTTTTGAATGGTTTCTCGTAATTTGTCGGAAGTTGATCAGAAGACAGTATAGGTTGATAAACTTCTCCGCTACTAGGGGATTCTGAAAGTTCATCTACAGGAATTAAACGTTCAGGGGTCGAGGAGATGAGTGGTTCAGGATTTGTTTCTCGATGATGTGGTTCTCCTTCTGGACTTGTCGATAGTGTATGAAGTTTTGGAGTCTTTCTCCTTGGTCTTGCCGAAGAACTCCCTGTTGTCGGAATTCTGGCTCGTTTTCTCCTTTTTTCTCTATCGGCTACTCGGTCTATTTCGTCTGAGGATGAACTTAGTTGATCGGGTTGTTGGGTTTGCGGCCGTCTTTCTCTTCTTTGAATAGGTGGATTTTGAATAATTAAGGGTTCTTTTGTAGTGGTACTACTTGATGACTTTCTTAATTGTTTCTTTTTTCGTCCCATGGAAGAAGATGTGGTCGTTGGGTGACTTCTCTTTCGGAGATCGGGGATCTCGGGTTCGTCACTGGAAAGACTGCTACTTATTGATTTTCTTACTGGTCGTCTTTTAGGTCCAGGAGCGGCGGATGAGGTAGTCGGATGACCTCGTTTTTCCGGTTCCGGTTCGGACATTCTATCGTCATCAGTAGAAGTGCTCAGTTTTCGCAGCGTTTTTCTTCTAGGTCTGATTCCTTCTGTTGTCGTTGTTGTGGGGTGATCTCTTTTTGGTCTTTCGACTATCGGAATTGAAGGGGGATTCACTTGAATTGTCGCTGGAGGAGTTAGAGGTCCTTGAGGCAATGGCTCGGTTTCTGGATGCGTCTCTCCTTGATTGACAATGGGTTCCCGTGACTCTGATTCCGGTTGGATTTCTTCTGGTTGACGTATTTCTGGTTCTTGAGTTTTCTTTTTCGGTATTCTGTCAACAAATCGGAATGGGCCTATCATTTCTTCTACTTCCTCAAAAGACTCTGAGGAAGGTTGAGGTCTCTCTTCTAGTACTTCTGGGGGTGGTGTTCCTTCTGGAGTCGGAGTTCTTGATCTCGGTGGAGGAATAATTTCTTTTGGCTGAGTAGCTTCATCTTCCGGGATATTCTCCTCAGGGATGTTTTCGACCTGTTCGATTATTTCTTCTCTGGGAGTTTCTGAGTCTTCATTCTCCTCTAGGGGAACTTCTGAAGTTTGGTAAAGTTTGAGTTGAGCTATGTTTATGGGACCTGTTTTCTGTCCAGAGATCATGTCTTCGAGGACGTACACAAGGGGACTTCTTTTTTCCACGATCTTGAAAGGTCCAGTCCATTTCGGGCACAGTTTTCCCATTCGTCCAATATTGGCGTTAGATAGGGGATGAGTTAACTTCCACACTATCATTCCAACGTCGAATTCGAGATCTTCTCTCCTTAAATCGTAGTATTTTTTCTGTTTGGCTTGAGCCAATTTTGAAAAGTTCTTTGTTAGTTTCCATTGGTCTTTAAGTATTTTTAGTGTCTCGGATCGGTCTTCAAATTCTTCCAAGGGCATACCGATGTCAATGTCCCATGGGAGTCTTGGTTCTCTTCCCATATTGAGGTAGAAGGGAGATCTTCTGGTTGTCTCGTGTGGGGCTGAATTTATCGCGAAGGCGAGAGCGTTCAACGTTTCGTCCCACGTTCGGTGATTGTTCTCCACGTAGATTGAAATTGTTTCTCCAAGAACGCGATTAACTCTCTCTGTGATGTTTGACTGTGGATGATAGGGAGAAGTGTGGATGGGTCCAATGTTGAATAACTTGCAGGTGTTGTGCCATAGAGAAGAAACGAACTGAGTTCCTCTATCGCTTAGGATCTGTTTTGGTGCTCCCCATCGGCAAACAAAGTTCTTTAGGGCTAGGGCGCAAGCATCCGCTGTTATTCTTTTCAGAGGGACTAATTCGACGAACTTGGTCATGTAGTCTGTGAACACGAGTAGGAATTTGTATCCTCTTCGGCTAACGGGAAATGGCCCCATGATGTCTACTCCTATCTTGTCGAAGGGTCCAGTCGGGACTGTGGATATCATAAGTCCGGGAGTCCTCCTGTTGCTTATCTTGTATTGCTGGCAGAGGACGCACTCTTTGACATATTGTCTTACGTCCTTGTCCAGATCGGGCCACCAATATCGATGTCCAACTTTTTCCTTTGTCTTGTAGTTTCCTCGGTGGGCGGAAAGTGGATGATCATGGAGAAGTCTCATGGTTTCTCTTCTGAGCGATTTTGGTAGATAGATTCTTGCTGGACGTGTTCCAGACGCTTTTCTGTATATCAAGTTGTTGACCATCTCGAAATCTGGGTGTTCTGGCGGGTTTTCTTGTCGTAATAGTTCAATGATTTCGCGAATAACTGGGTCTTCTCCTTGTGCGGTAATGATGTCATCTCGGTCGAAGATGTGAAAGTTCGCGTGCGGAAATGGAGGAAGAATGTACGCATGATGAGAGTGATCCGAGGGGACATTCGAGTTTTCTGATGACGCTTCTTGATTTTCCTCTTCAACGTTGGAGGCGACTGACATAGCAAACAGTCCAAGTGGGGCTCTTGAAAGGGCGTCGGCGACAATATTTTCGACTCCTTTCTTGTGTTGGACCTTGAAATCGAAGGTTTGGAGATACATGGCCCATCTGACGAGTTTAGAGTTCGGCTCCTTGAGTCCGAATAGCCATTGTAGTGCTTTATGGTCGGTTACGACGGTGAAAGGTCTACTTTCCAGGTACGGGCGGAAATGTCCTATGGCCCAGTATATCGCGAGACATTCCTTCTCTGATGTGCTGTAATTTGCTTCGGCATTTCTTAGGTTTCTGCTGGCATAAGCGATTGGAACTTCAGTTCCGTCTAGGATCTGTGATAGCATTGCTCCTAGGCCCGCGTTTGAGGCGTCCGTAGTTAGGATACTTGGCGCATCTGGCTTGTAGGCTGCTAGAGGCGGGGAACTGCAGATGGCTTCCTTGATTTTCTGGAATGCTTCCTCTTGAGCGGGACCCCATTCGAATTTGACTCCTTTCTTTTTCAGGTGGTTTAGAGGAGTGGCTATCTTCGAATAGTGTGGTATAAATCTGTGGTGCCATCCAGCCATTCCAAGGAATCGTTGAAGTTGTTTTAGCGTCTTCGGTTTCGGATAGTCCTTGATGGCTTCCACTTTGGACAGATCGATGTAGATTCCGGTTTCGTTGATGACGTGTCCCAGGACTACTGCTTCTGACTGGGCAAATCTGCATTTCTTCAATTGAAGAGTGAGGCCTGCGTTTTTCAATTTGGTCATGACGTATTCCAAAGCGTTCTTCTGCTCCTTCCAAGTTTCGGATGCGATCAGGATGTCATCTAAGTATACTACGATAGAGAAATTTTCTCCATCTCGGAATACCTCATCCATCAGACGCTGGAATGTGCTTGGGGCATTGCAAAGTCCAAAAGGAAGAACGTTGAATTCGTATTTTCCGGCGTGAGTGATGAAGGCGGTCTTTGGTGAACTTCCTGGCTCCATTTCGACTTGCCAGTAGCCTGATTTCAGGTCCAACGCTGTGATGTATTTGGGTTTCCCCAACTTACTTAAGGTTTCGTCTATACGAGGAATAGGGTAAGGATCCTTTGCGGTGATTGCGTTCAGTTCCCGAACGTCGATGCAGAAGCGGTACTTCTTTTTTCCTGTTCCTGATCCGTCGTCTTGTTCCAGGATTACGACTGGTGAGGCCCATGGTGACGTGGAGGGTTTTATGATGCCATCTTTTAGCATATCGTAGATGTTTTGTTCGATGATTTTCTTCTTTTCGTCGCTAACGCGGTATGCTCTTTTATGTATAGGCTTAGCGTTACCTGTGTGTATTTCATGGACTACCAGACTGGTTCTTCCTAACTTGTCGCTGAATAGTTCCGGAAATCTGAGAAGGAGTTCCTTCAACTCTCTCTTCTGCTTGTACGAGAGAGAGGTTGAATCAACTGCTTCGTTGACGTTATTTACCATTTGAGGTGACGGGGGCAATTTGTCCTCTGACACCTCTAATAGTTTAAGTGTTAGTCCATTTATAGAGCATGTTAAAGTTCCAAAATCGATAATAGTATTCCAATCTTCTAGGAAATCTTGGCCTAATATTGCGTCACATAGGAGTGAAGGGACAATATGAAACTCTTGACTAAAATTCCTAATGATGTCTTGTTCAAATTTTATTTCAAAGTCTAATACTGTTGAGCCTTTAGTAAAAGAGTACTGTCCGTTCCCCATGACTATGCATTCTGATCTTTCTGACTTAGGTTCTAGTTTATTTTCTCCCCTAAATCTTTGTATGGCCCTCCATTGGTCTAGGCTTATCATGGATACTTCAGCACCATTATCGATTCTTGTATGTAGGATTGTGTGTTCAAATTTTATTTTTATTAAATGAGGGTTCCTCTTTGGGAGTCCTCTTCTTTGAATTGTGGCCAAGTGAAGTGGCGTGGTCACAATTCGGTCTTCTTTTTGATGGACTATTGAGTCGCGGGAGGGAAACGTCCTCTGATATTCCCCCCCGAGTTGGAGTTTCCCGGAAACTGACCTCGATTTCTTTCCATTCTGGCCGACGGACACTCGGTTGCGTAGTGACCTAAGCCACCGCAGTTGAAACAGGTTATTTGTCGTGCTCCTTGGTTGTTTACCGGAGGGTTGTGTCCTCCCGGGTTCTGGTCCTGTTGACGTCTGGGAATTGGTGGAAGGGCTAATTGTCGAGGTTCACGTTCCCTTGGTTCACTAGTTTGATTTCTCGATTCAAAGACTCGTGTTCGGCGAGGATATTCGTCTCGTTGTTGGTTTTGTTGTCTTGGCTGATTTCTGGGTTCGGGGTTGGATTGCCTTGTTTGGGGACTGGGTCTCGGGAAAGGAGTTCTATAATGTTGAGCTGGGTAGCTTTGAGGGACATATTGGACGTGGAAAGGATTTTGGGATCCTTCCGGAAGAGGGAGGGTGGTGTTCCCATGAGGGATGTACCGCTCAAGGTTTGTGTCCGTGTTTGCGTAATATGGTCCTATTTGCGGGATATACCCTTGGGGAGTTGTTACTGGCGTATAAACGGCTGTTGGGGGAGCTACCTGCTGTATAACTGGTTGTGGAGACATTATCTGGGGTTGGGGTATCACTTGAGATTGTGGGACTACTTGGGGTTGTATCTGATATACTGGTTGTTCTCTAATTATTATGGGTTCCTGATAGGTTTTAACTTGAGTCTCAGGGATTTGTTGAGCTTTTTCCTCATTAGGATTTGTCTTACTTGGGGGTTGACTAGCTTTGGGTTTATTTAAGCCTAAGGTTTGTTCGATTTTTAAACAGGCGTCATGTAAATCCGCGGTAGTGTACAGGGGGATAAACATTAGAAGCCCTTTTAATTCATTTCTTAAATTCCGTTTTATCATTATGAGTAATTCATTATCCGGTATTGGGGGATGTAGATTTTGGTTTACCCTTGCAAAATAACCGAAAAATTCGTCTACTGACTCATTGGGTTTCTGTAGCCTATTATTTAGATCTATTCTAACCTTAGCTTCCTCATCCTCAATTTTATAATGTCGTTTCAGTCTCCCTTTAAATTCGGGCCATCCCATTCCTTGAGGGAGGGAGCGAAACCAGTATAGGGCATTTTCTCGTAAGAGGAGGGGCATAACATGCATTCTCTCGTCCTCGCTAATTTTGTGGAAAGTCGCGTATTCCTCAAACTGTCTGAGAAACTCCGGTACACTTTCGTTTTGCCTGCCGTAAAAAGCTAGTCTATCCGGGGGATCTAAACCTTTTACGCCGCCTTGGCTAGCGATGGCCATATTTGCGAAAGATTGTAAAATAGAGGCTAGAAATGCGGCCTGTTGAGCACCTCCACTACTTGTATTATTCTGTTGGGGTTGAGGATTTGACATTCCTGGAGGCTGACTATAGCCTTGACCAGGAAGGGGTTGTGAAATCCTTTGTGGGATATTAGGTGACTGTCTAGGGGGTCTCTGTGTTTGTCCTACAGATACTGGAGTAGCTATATTCTGTCTAAGAGAGGCATTTGTGTATATCACCGAACTAGTACGTGGAATGGTTCCACAAGGAGGGGTATTAGGTGCTGTGATTGGTATAGTAGACATAATTGGGGGATTCATTTGACTAGTTGGGGCCCAATTACTCATAAATCTCTTGGCCCTAGTATATGCGTTATCTTGAGCTACTTCTACTCTGGGTGTGGGTTGACTAGTTTGTAGGGGTTCAGGTACATTTACCAAGTCAGGGCTACTCCCTCCATACCTATTTTGAATGTTATTTGCCCTATGGTGGTTGTAAACTTGGCTTGTGCGACGGAATAAGGCTAAGTTTCTAGCGCGTTTATTCGATTCGTCCTCAACTGACTTTGGAATTGTTTCATTCTGCGAGGGATTGTCTATCCTTTCTTCTTGGTTGTATAAAAATCTACTTAAATCATAATTACTATCCCATAAGGGTTCCTCATTTTGGTTTGCCGCGTGTGCCATGTTCGTTTCAGTTAGCCGAGAGGGACGTAGGATATTACCGACCACGCGGTTTGGCTTAGCCTCCGGCCACGTGTATCCCGAATTTTCCGATTCACGGGAGGAAACCGAAGAAATATCCGAATCCTTGCGTTCGCGATATAATTTTAACTTTGGGCACGATTCGGGATGATTCATTAAAATTTTCAAAAATATTTAAATCCAAAAATCTATCTATTCGAAAAATAATTTGGGATATCACAAGATTCTATTCTAAAAATAAATAATACTAATCTAAATAAATACTATAATAATTAATTTCGATGATTGAAATTGATTTGAAAAAATGTGGAAGCACGCCTTCGAATGTTCGAGAAGGAAATTTCCAAGATGGCGGCTATCTAACTCAAACTAGAACTAGCCTGTAACTAACACACGAATCGGGCCCGACCACCCCGCCGACGAAGAAAAGCGACGGGACGGGAAAAACAATAACCGAGGGTTCAAAAAGACGGGCACGGCACCATTTGCAACGGACTACCCCGGGGAAAATTAAACTGGCCGGTCGTGAAAAAAGGGGGATTCCGTTACAGGACGTTAGGTAGCCCTAATTTAATTAAGGGGGACCTCGTGACAACGTTAAGTCTTAAAAACGGGAATTGTAAAGATAGGCCTAATTAATTAACTTCCTCCCGTTGGAATTCAATAAAAAGAATTTCATTCATACCTTCTGCTCATGTTGAATTCGAAAAAAAAGAAGATTTTAATGACTTTTTAATTTTACATAAAGAAAAACTTCGCGAAAGTTTCCCTTAGGATGACGACGTCGCGAGAACAAAACTATCGCGGTGCGAGACAGGGCTTCCGGCGACGTGAAGTGAAGAAGAAACGAAGAGGAGAGAGAGAGAGCCGTGGGTCTTACACGCGCTTATATAGGAAAAATTAAAGGGGGGAAGAGAGAAGGAGGAAGGAGGTGACGTAGACGACGAAAGGAGCGGACATATTCCGGAGAATATGTCTGTCCCTTGCGTCGTCTGCAACGGTTTCTGGGCGAAACCGCTGCAAACTAAACCAATGTAGAGGACCAGATTATTCGTTAAAACAATTTTGATCCTATTGAATCAGTCATACAGTGATGTTACGTTATCATTTTATAAACTACTTGTTACTAACAGTGGATTGTTTAATTCATAAGAAACAGTTTGCAACGGAAAAAAAAGTTCGATTCCGTTGACAAGGCGTTTCAAAATATTTCAAATACGTTAACTTTAAATTAGAAGGCATAGCGATCGGTTAATCAAAACTTTTGATTTTATTAACATAAACTAAAATAATTTTTAAATGAAACAAAAGAGACTGAACTATAAGGTTCAGGAAAATTATAGCGACTACATTCACCCGGGTGTAAATGTGAACTGCCTATACAACATAAAAATCTTTCTTTTATATAATCCCAGAGGGATGCTAACTCCTATCCGCAAAAGGGGGAAGGGTGGCAACCGGAATTAATTGGATATTTGGGGTTAAGGTAGTTACAAGACGGCAGTGGACTGAGCATAAACCAGCGGTTTGAAAATTAAACGCTTCCGTCCACTGTCGTCTGCAACGGTAGGCCTAAACCGTTGCATTCTACCCCCCAAAGGAAAATTATACATTGGTATAAGTTAAGTCAACATAAATAAGTGGATTGTAAGCTAGTCTATATAGCGCGTCTTCGTGTGTTGGTGTTGGGTGCCGTCTTGGAGATGGTGGTGTGTTGCTCGGTGGCGTTGGAGCGTCATGGTGTGCGTCGGTCTCGGGAAGGGGCAAGGGTCTGTAGTAGGTGTCAGTAATTGGACGGAGATATCCATTCCTGGATCGTCAGATCTGCGGAGGTGTTTTCCTATCCGGGATCTGTCGGATCAGCGATGGTGATGTCCATGTGGGATCTCTGATTGGTGTCGGTTGGGGTACTTGATTGTGTAGATGTCCGTTCCGGGATCCATCGGATCAGCGGCGGTGAGTTCCATTCCTGGTTCGTCTGATCTGCAGGGGTGATTTCCTATCCGGGATCTGTCGGATCAGCGATGGTGAATTCCTATCCAGGGTCGTCAGATCAGCGGTGGTAATGTCCATTCCGGGATCGTCTGATCGGTGGTGGTGAATTCCTTTACTGGATCGACAGGTCGGCGGTGGTGAATACCTTTTGGGGTCTCTGGGTTATGTCGCACTTCTTTGCCGGTGATTGTGGAATCCGCAGGCGTGCGATGTGGTGTGGGAGGAAATAAAGTTTAACTACACGTAGTACTATTATGCCGGAAGTTAATGTTGTGGGCCATCTTGTTACGATACGTTTCGTCTGGGTAGTGGCATAGTCCGAACTTACGCGAGACTTTTTGGTATTAACAAGTTATGTTGGGGCACGTTCATTAAGTTCGACATCGGTGGTCCGCGAAAGAGGCGCTATTTCCGCGTTCAAAATCTTGATTTATGTCGAGGGAAAAGTTTGCTAATAATCAATAAGGTTAAATCCGACTATTAATGTTGAAAGTTAATAAAGTTCAATCTGATTCTTTATATTCAAATCTGAATGCTAACGAACACATCCCACGAGGTAATTAGGCTTAGCGAGAACATGAGTACGCGAATCGTCGAAGTCCGTTTCGGATAATTTACGGCGGGATTGTAACCGCGAGCAGGATTAAAACTGCGGACGGGGTCCGACCACCCCGCGAAAAAAAGACGAGACGGCGTCGAGGCAGAAGCGCGGGAACACGAGGGGAAAAGAAGGCCGAGGCCCGAGGCTTAGCGTCCAACGCGAGAGGGGGTTCGCGAAATCCGGTCGAACGCGGAGGGGAACGAAGCCAGGGCCCGACGACGGCGAAAGGAACGAAGCAAGAACCGAGGGTTCGGAATCGCGTGGTCACGGGCACCATTTGCAACGGAAAAAAAAGTTCGATTCCGTTGACAAGGCGTTTCAAAATATTTCAAATACGTTAACTTTAAATTAGAAGGCATAGCGATCGGTTAATCAAAACTTTTGATTTTATTAACATAAACTAAAATAATTTTTAAATGAAACAAAAGAGACTGAACTATAAGGTTCAGGAAAATTATAGCGACTACATTCACCCGGGTGTAAATGTGAACTGCCTATACAACATAAAAATCTTTCTTTTATATAATCCCAGAGGGATGCTAACTCCTATCCGCAAAAGGGGGAAGGGTGGCAACCGGAATTAATTGGATATTTGGGGTTAAGGTAGTTACAAGACGGCAGTGGACTGAGCATAAACCAGCGGTTTGAAAATTAAACGCTTCCGTCCACTGTCGTCTGCAACGGTAGGCCTAAACCGTTGCAAGTTTCAGGAATTATACCACACTGGGCGGCAAAGTTTGAGGGAATACGACACATGTCGGCGATCCTACCCTATAGGTGCCGACTGCCCCGTGTCCGCCGGAGGTGACTTGACCCCCACACCCCGTCCGTCACCTCCCAAGTAAACCTCATTTCCTTCCCCTGCTTACACTCCTACTGAAACCTGAATAATCACATCCTTGCCGCGGTCCATAGACCCTATCGCATTGAAACCTACAAAAAAAAAAAAAAAAATTATACCACACACATTGACAATTAGTAGCATTTTAGTGAGATTAACAAATAATGAAACCGTTTATACCAGTCCTCAAATGAGAATGTTGACTTAACAGCGCTAACATTAACACCACTCTTTTAACTGCCGAAGGGAAAACAAATTGGAAATTTTGTCATCTTTCCTGTAATATTTTGAAGTCGAATTCTTCACAGGGTGAAAACACTACCGTTGATTTCTAAACCATAATAATTTGGATATATATGCCATTTTTTACTGTCATAGATACAGTATTAAGTTACAAGAAGCGTAAAACCTTGGCCCTAGGGTTGGGATTTGTAGCATGAATCGAAGCAGACTACGTATTTTGTAATTCCAAACAGAGCTGGAAATTAGCTTTCTTATAATCTTTAAAAGGAAAGACACTATAAACACTATATAACATAGAGTAACTAAAATACAACTTAAGCCTTGGCCGTAAAGAACGTCGAAAAGCTTACTTTAAATGATATAAAAACCTGTATTAACTGTAATTATTTACCTGAATTACTTTTCTAGACGAAAATTCGACCTGATAACGACGTATTTCTTATTAAGGGTGCTACAGTTAATTAGAAAATACATATAAAGGTGCTCAAGCTCGGACGAAATACAAAAGTAGTTTGCTGGAGTCTACTGCTAAGAAATTAGGAAAATCAGCAAGAAAGCCAACATTTACAATTAGTCAACGTAACTTGTTAGCACCCACAAACCTAGGACCTTCTAGTTGTCAACGAGAACGAAATGAAGAAAATAGGTTTAAGCGCGCTATAAGGTTAGGCTGACATCTGACCCAAAAGTAATTTTTTGACTTACTATCTTAATTAGTTAAATTACAAAAATTAGAATTCATTAATTAAAAATCGAAACCCGTAAGTTTCCCGTTTAATAAATGCTTGTTAATTTAGAAGTATTCCGAAAACTAACTTCGCTATACTTTTTCCGTATGGCCTATGACCATTTCGTTAAAAAAACGAAAATTTTTTAATGCTTTTTCTATGGGACGCTAACCCTAAAAGGTGTGACTTTTTCTTTAACATTACGGAAGGGTGTCATGTCATATCTACAAGGGCCTACCGGCCCTGTAGAATAAGGAAGGTTTTTGGATTGGTTGTAACTTTTTTCGTATTAAGTTTATTGTTTTGAAATTTTTCTACTGAACTAAATTCCGGGCCCTTAATATGTGGTAAAAATTTCAAGATGATCCATCCAATAGTTCGTTTTACAAAGCATAAAGTTGCTAAGGGTGGTTTTCATTTCCATAAAATTAATCACAGATTTTGGCGTAAAACTAGAAAATCTCCATAGAAATAACATGGTAAATTTTCCAAACTTACCCATTTTGTAACTACCCTTACAAAAATAACTATACGTTTCATAGATTTGAAAATGGTCTTAAATGAAAGCCCCATTTTTAAAGTAGGCGCCAATTTTTGTTTCATTAAGAAAAACAAAGTTTAAGTATTGTTTTTAAAAGATTTAAGTACCTGCTCCGAATTACGTGGTTTACCCTTAAACTGGGAAAATTAAGACTTTTTTGCTTGGGTTAAGTAATAAAGAAAGTCATTCTAGGACTTACGTCGTTTTACTGCGGATATAGTGTCTTAAGATAATCAAATTGGTAGGGCAATTAGCTAGCTTAATTGTCATTATAACTTTTGCGCGTCCAACTAATTTAGTTGCGAAGTACAGATTAAACCAAATTAAACAAAATAAGCAATTAAAAATAATTAAACAAAATAAGCAATTAAAGATGATTACCAATTATAGGTAATTAATGTAGATTACATATTATAAGTAATTAAACTGGATTACCCATTGTAGGTAATTAATTTAGATTACCAATTAAAGGTAATTAAATTAGATTACCAATTAAAGGTAATTAAATTAGATTACCAATTAAAGGTAATTAAATTAGATTACCAATTAAAGCTAATCTGCATGGAATCTTTATGAGCATAGGAGTATGGAATCTTCTGTGCACAGGTCAATGGAATTTTTTGTTCATATGGTATATTTATGTGCACAAGTATGAAGAATCTTTATGTGCACACAAGTCTGAAGAATCTGTTTGTGCACAGGTCTACGACTTCTGTTTGTGCACAGGTCTGCGACTTCTGTTTGTGCACAGGTCTGCGACTTCTGTTTGTGCACAGGTCTGCGACTTCTGTTTGTGCACAGGTCTGCGACTTCTGTTTGTGCACAGGTCTACGACTTCTGTTTGTGCACAGGTCTATGGAATCTGATGTGCTCATTTCTATGACATCTCTTTTTGCTCAAGTCAATGTAATCTGTTTGTGCGCAAGTCTATAACATTTGTTTGTGCGCAAGTCTATAACATTTGTTTATGCGCAAGTCTATAACATTTGTTTATGCGCAAGTCTATAACATTTGTTTATGCGCAAGTCTGTAACATTTGTTTATGCGCAAGTCTAAAACATCTGTTTGTACACAAGACTAAAACATCTGTTTGTGCACAAGTCTATTACATCTGTTTGTGCACAAGTCTATTACATCTGTTTGTGCACAAGTCTAATACATCTGTTTGTGCACAAGTCTAATACATCTGTTTGTGCACAAGTCTATTACATCTGTTTGTGCACAAGTCTATTACATCTGTTTGTGTACTAGTTTATTACATCTGTTTGTGCACAAGTCATAATCATCTGTTTGTGAACAAGTCTATAACACCTGTTTGTGAGCAATTCTATAACACCTGTTTGTGAGCAATTCTATAAGACCTGCTTGTGAACAAGTCTATAACACTTGTGAAAATGTATACGGAATATTTCTGTGCACAGGTGTACTTGATATTTTTGTGCACAGGTGAACGTGATATTTTTGTGCAAATGGGTAAGGAAAATTTTTGAGCATAGGGATATGGAATGTTTTTGTGCAGAGGTCCATGGAATATTTTCTGTGTACAGGTATATGAAATGTTTTTGTGCAGAGGTCCATGGAAATCAGTTTTTTACACAATCCTATGACATCAGTTTGTGCACAAGTCTAAGGGATGTGTTTTTGAGCAAATATTTGACATATATTTTTGCACAAATATTTGACATCTATTTTTGCACAAATATTTGACATCTATTTTTGGACAAATATTTGACATCTATTTTTGCACAAGTCTATGGTATCTGTGTGTGTACAGGTCTACAAAATATGTTTGCGCACAAGTCTGAAGAATCTTTATGTGCACTAGTGTACGGAATCTGATGTGCATATGTCGATGACAGCTCTTTTTGAACAAGTCTATTAAGTAAGTTTTTTACACAAGCCTATGACATCTGTTTGAGCACAAGTCTATAACATCGGATTGTGCAAAACCTATGATTTCTGCTTGTGTACAAGTCTGTGGAATCCATTTGTGCACGAGTCTACGTAATATATTTGTGGGCAAATCTATGGAATCTGTTTATGCGCTAGTTTACGGCATCTGTTCGTGCACGGGCCTACGGAAAATGTTTGTGCAAATGGGTGTGGAATATTTTTGTACACAGGTCTATGTCACATGTTTATACAAAAGTCAATGGAATATTTTGTGCATAGGTCAATGGAATCTTTTTGTGCACAGTTTTATGGAATCTTTTTGTGCAAATGGGTATGGAATAGTTTTGTGCTACGGGTATGAAATCTTTATGTACACAGGTCTATGGAATCTTTAGCGCGCAGGTCTATGGAATCTTTATGTGCACAGGTCTTTTGAAACTTGATGTGCACTAGTCTATAGAATGTTTTTGTGCACAGGTCTATGACTTCTGTTTGTGCACAAAACTATGGAATCTGACTTGAACACATCTATGACATCTGTTGTGCACAAGCCTGTGACTTCCACTTGGGTACAAGTCTACGGAATCTGTTTTATGCACAGGTCTCCGGAATCTGTTTATGCACAGGTCTCCGGAATCTGTTTATGCACAGGTCTCCGGAATCTGTTTGTGCACAGGTTTACGGAATCTGTTTCTTTACAGGTCTGCGGCATCTGTGCACAGGCCTACGGAATATTTTTTTTACCACAAGTCTAGGGAATCTTTTTGTGCACAGTTTTATGGAATCTTTTTGTGCACAGTTTTATGGAATCTTTTTGGGCACAGGTCTATGACATCTGTTTGTGAACAAGTTTATGACTTCTGTTTGTGCACAAAACTATGGAATCTGACTTGAACACATCTATGACATCTGTTGTGCACAAGCCTGTGACTTCCACTTGGGTACAAGTCTACGGAATCTGTTTATGCACAGGTCTCCGGAATCTGTTTATGCACAGGTCTCCGGAATCTGTTTATGCACAGGTCTCCGGAATCTGTTTGTGCACAGGTTTACGGAATCTGTTTCTTTACAGGTCTGCGGCATCTGTGCACAGGCCTACGGAATATTTTTTTTACCACAAGTCTAGGGAATCTTTTTGTGCACAGTTTTATGGAATCTTTTTGTGCACAGTTTTATGGAATCTTTTTGGGCACAGGTCTATGACATCTGTTTGTGAACAAGTTTATGACTTCTGTTTGTGCACAAAACTATGGAATCTGACTTGAACACATCTATGACATCTGTTGTGCACAAGCCTGTGACTTCCACTTCTGTACAAGTCTACGGAATCTGTTTGTGCACAGGTCTCCGGAATCTGTTTGTACACAGGCTTACGGCATCTGTTTGTGCACAGGTTTAGGGAATCTGTTTCTTTACAGGTCTACGGCATCTGTGCACAGGCCTACGGAATATTTTTTTAGCACAAGTCTAGGGAATCTTTTTGTGCACAGTTTTATGGAATCTTTTTGGGCACAGGTCTATGACTTCTGTTTGTGAACAAGTCTAAGACCTCTGTTTGCGCACTAGTCTATGGAATCTGATGTGCACATGTCCATGACATCTCTTTTTGCGCAAGTCTATGATGTATTTTTTGCGCAAGTCTATGGCATCTGTTTGTGCACAGCCCTGTGACTTCCTTTTGTGTACAAGTCTCCGGAATCTGTTTGTGCACAGGTCTACGAAATATTTTTGCGCACAGGCCTACTGAATCGGTTTGTGCCGAGACCTAAGAAATCTGTTTTTTCTAAAGAACATTTTTCTGCAAATGGATACGGGATATTTTTGTGCAAATGGATATGGAGTATTTTTGTGCACTGGTGTAGAAGATATTCTTCTGCATATTTTTGAGCATAGGGGTATGGAATCTTTTTGTGTAAAGGTATATGACATCTCTTTTTGCACAAGTTTATGACATCAGTGTGTGCGCAAGTCTATGACATCAGTTTGTGCGCAAGTCTATGACATCAGTTTGTGTGCAAGTCTATGACATTTACAGGAAATTATAGTAGACTAGCTGTTATCCGCGGCATCGCATGCTAGTAGTAAGAACTTCCATCAAGAATGGGTACATTTTACTGATTCGACTAATATTTTTGTAGCATCCTAGGAGCGAAGGCACTCGGCGTCGCCCATCAGCTCGTCGGGACATTTTTTATTACTTTACAAGCAACATTATATAAAGAAGGGTTTTTAAATATCTGGCCGCCATTTAAAATGATGGCAGCAAATCTATCCCGAAGAACCATTCAGCCCGTCTATAGGCTAAAAGAATCCAGTGTACTAAAGATTTTGTGAAATCGGTTGAAACGCGCGGACTTTCTTACAAAGAGAAGATTTTTTTACATTTCCGGGCGCCATTTATTAAGATGGAGGCGGATTGGAAAAATCTTTCTTTGTACGCGCCTACTACTTACGAGTAACGTTCCTGCAAATTTTCAGCCTTCTAGGGCTAGCGGTTTGGGCTGGGCGTTGATTATCAGTCAGTCTGTCAGTCAGTCAGGACTTTGATTTATATAGATATAGATGTATAATTAAAAAATAGGAAAATACAAGACAATTACTCTTGAAAAAATAGCAAAATATAGGTTGCAAATGCTTTTAGAGTATTAAGACAAGATTTACAAAGAAACTTTGGTTTAATTATAACCATAAGTTCGTAAGATATGTTACATAAATTTTTCACTGGTTACTGAGAGCTTGTCTCGAAGTGACGTAAATGAAACTTCATAGATTCTCGTAAAGCGACGCTTGATGAAGCCCTGTCAAAGGCTTAGTACAGACTAAATAGGAAGATGGAGTAGAAAATCGCGTGTAGTCAATTCTCGCGTCGTTCTCGAACTAGCTCTCATTAAGTCTCTAGCATTTCGAAGTATAGGAAGTGTCATACTTATGGAACATAATCTTAGAAACACATGCTATAACTTTAAAACATCACAGACTTCCGTGACAAATATTTTTAGAGGCTTCCATAGCTTTAGCTACATACCTCATGGAATACTAAACTAAAACTTAAAACGCGATAGGAATATCTGAATCACAGATCGTTAGCTTGTATTGTAAATCCACGGTGGCTGATTGCTAGTAGCAGGAGTTCATAATAACCCGAAGTATGAAACTGGTTAAAAAGCCCGTAACAACAAAGTTTCGCCGTAAAGCTCAGCGGATTCATACACCGCTTAACTCCCAAAGAAATAGTTGCCCCATTTTTTAGCGCCCACGCGCATTAACTTACACACTTCCGGTTTAGCACTATTTTTATCTTGTGATTTTGGGAGCGAAAATGGCTCACGTCTGCTTCAGTTGGAACGGTGTAAATTAAGCCTTGGCTAAGAAGTTGGCTTTTAGTCGAGGTTTCTAGTTTTCTACAAAACATTTAAACGATCGTCATTAATGTTTTGTTGTGATATGTGTGAGTGAGAATTCCGTGGTTAAATTAAAATGGTTTGGGCAAATTTATTCGCAGTATTTTTAATATAAGAATTGCAACGTGTTTCTACGTCCACCATATCGCCATTTTTCTTTTCAACGGAGATCCCAGCCAACGGAAGTTTTGGAACGAAAACCAAGGAGCATAGATACCACTACGATATACTGTATACATAAACAGGCTAGTCCTTTCTATGCGCAACGACAGAATCTTGTTGTTCGCGATTTTTACCACTAGCTCTATGGCCAGTTTCATACTTCGGGTTATTATGAACTCCTGCTAGTAGCTAGTGGAAATCGGCATTACTTTCTGTCAAATTTCTATGTTTTATAACAAAACCAAAAGTGAGAGGGGACAAAATATCTACAATTTCGAAAAATAGGAAAATATAGGAAAATTATCGAAATTATAGGAACTAATAGGAAGACATCCAAAAATGGAAAAAATTATAAAATTTAGGAAATGTGGTCACCTGGCACAGGTCTACGGAATATGTTTGTGCACAGGTCTACGTAATATTTTTTAGCCTAGGTTTACGGAATCTATTTGTATTATTGCATCCACTGTGCTTTGCACGTGAAAACGACGGGAAGGCAATTTGAGTTGGACTGGGCGTAAAAGCAATCAGGATTAGTACTTCTATAATAGATGGTTAGGGCCTTGTTAGTTCAATCGCGGTAACTAATAAATGCGCAACACCACCAGACTTAAATGGAGCACCTGCTTTTCAGTATAAGTTTTAAAATACTAGTTTCTAAACAATTTTAACTCATATTCAGACTGAAGTCACAGATATTAATAAAAACTGTCTTTGTAGACAAAGACGCGAAAAAGTAAGAGATAAGTGTAGAAAATTAAATGTTTGAAGTGACAGAAATTAAAATTTTCATTTTTGAAGACGTGATTATAAAACATCTATTATTTGAAAAAATTTCTTATCTTAGTTTTTTTCACAAAAATTTCAGAGAATCTACCTTGATACTACTGTTTATTTTCTAGAAACATTTGCTTCGAGGAAGTTCAAATACTCGGATATCTGAAAAATAGAGCTAGATGAATTTATTTTTATATTTTAAAATTGAAAATATTGCGAACCGAAAATTACATTCGCCCTTTGACTGTGATGTAGTTATTAGAGTCAAAAGGATCTGTAGCTGGATCGTGATCTTTTGAGAGATATACAACACGTCAATTTTTGAAACTTCGAAAACTTTAAAAATAACGAACACGTTTTGTTAAGTTTTCATGCTTATTTTATTTTGTCTGCTATCAACGATTTTCTGTCCATTTTATTCTCCTTATAGGCCTGAATACTCAAACTAACTCTAAATTTTAAAAAGAAAATAAAATGCATACGTGTTCTATTTTTAAAATGATGCACATGTTTAAGGATAAAATATTTTACTTAAGGAATTTTGGTGAAAAAAACTAAGATAAGAAATTTTTTCAAATAATTGATGTTTTATAATCACGTCTTCAAAAATGAAAATTTTAATATCTGTCACTTCAAACATTTAATTTTCTACACTTATCTCTTACTTTTTCGCGTCTTTGTCTACAAAGACAGTTTTTATTAATACATATCTGATGTGTAAAAATATTGTTCATTGTTAAATCCGGAAGAAGTTGATGGCAAATCTTGCGGCAGGCTAGTAGTGGAACATGATGGCAACAGAGAAACTTCGAGGCGTGGTTCAGTATTCGATTGATTTGTTCCGCTTTGCACATGTGGTTCAGTTTCAAGATCTTGGTCCATTTCATCGTGAGATTTAGCGACAATATTATTTTCGGACGAAGTACATGTGTTAATATCTGGTAATTCCTCGTCAGATACAATATCTTCGTCGCTTTTAGACAGAATAGTTCTTGATGGGCGGACGTACAAAACCCTCTGCTTCCAAATAGTAGAAATTGTAGCGCCAGATACGACCATGCCTTTTCCAAGCTTCGGTTTCACTAGGCGGCTTCTGCATGGAACTAATAATTCAAGGCTGCAAAAATAACAAGAAAGCAATAATCTCGTGCAATTGAGCCATTATGCTTAAAACAGAGGAAATATTTCGCGTCTAAAGATGACCCTTTTTCCAAGACTCGGCCGCCGGTCGATCTGTACACCAACCCAGCTACACATTACAGTTACTACAATAGCAGGATATGTATAAGCAACTTAAGCAAGTATATATATACTGTAGCTGTTAGGGCAAGGAAAAAGTGTTGAACATAACTTCATAATATGTCAAGCCTTTTCGGTTTCGGAACTAGTCTATGACTAATGAGTCTGCCATAAAGCTTCAAGAGGTTATGGAGAAAGCCTTATTTTGCCACTTCCCCGTTTTATGAACTCCTGGTTACGTTTTAGCTAGTACCATGAGTTAATAATATGCTAGGTCCTTCAGGCAATTCATTTTTATACTCCCGCGTTTTCTCCCGGGCCGCCGGCTTCCCAACTATATGCGACACTCTGCGGCCGCCACTTGAACCAAGGAGGATCTGCTTGAACGAAAATTTTATTTACCGTTCTTTCCGGTTTTTCCCCGGAAGTGCGTGCAGTGGGAGCTAACGAATGGTATTAGAGTTATTTAAGCAGCCGAATATTTCATTCAATAGTCGGAAGCCTCGGATCTCTGTTAATTAAACAGTCCAGACCTAACTCGATGGATTGGATTTTTTAATTCGCAATGGGATCGTTCTCTAATTTTTGAGACAAATGTATTTTAAACAGAACGGCATTATTCAAGGAAATTAGATCAAAACAGACAGAAAAAAGGGAGTTTTTTCGACAAGAGAGAGCGCAACATTCGGATTTTTTTCCCGCCTCCCCCTTCCCCGCACGAAGTTGGAAGAAATCGATGGATGCACTACGCCTATGGAGTCTGAGTAACTTATAGGGAGCTAGCATATTATTAACTCATGTTAGCACGTATAAAAAAGTTACCAACTCGGTATCATCGTTGATTTTCTCATGAAATTCGTCTCGAATCTCTTGTAATATCTGATCCTGTGTCCAGGACTTTTTAAAGGTCATCGCATCCACAATAAGTCCGGCTTTATGCAACTCAAGTTTCCTAGATCCTTTTGGCACGGTCTCACAGCTAGGACCATCTAAGAGAACCACCTCTTTTTGAAAGGAAGCCTCATCCTTTTGGTTTCTCTTCCTGTAAATATTATTTTTCAATTATTCAACTTCTAATATTTAAAACAGTACCATAATTACCTAGCAATAGTTTTCCTTGTAGTCTTAGAACTCATCGTAAAATTGAAACTCGGGACTCGCGATACGTGTGACCTTGTCCGTACCTCTGGTGAAGGTTGCTGCCTTGGTACTGGTAAATTATCGAGTTCGCGATTCGTATTAGGCCTAAATACACGTCTTAATTCAGTCCCAATCGCTCCTTCACTTGAATTTCTATCAACGGCATTCCCACGATTTGGTACGGGTAAAGCCGTTACATTAGAATTCAGCGTCTCTAATAGTCTTTCACTTCCGATAGCAATTATACTTTGTAAAGTTTCTCTTAAAACTGACTGATCTAATGTATCTCGTCTATTGGAGTCCATCAGGTTAATTCCTGTACTTCTAGAAATAACTGAAAAACTCCTGCAGTTAAGTTTGCTTAGCTAAGTCAAAGATCCAAGACGCAATGCCCTTTCTTTAGTATATTGCTGCTAAGCGGTACTGCTCGGTCGCCCTGGTGGAAACTTGCAAAATCGTGGGAAAAAATCTGTTCAACTGCAACCGAAGTTTTAAAGTACGGGTAAACTACATAGCGTGGGAAAGTATTTTTCTCTCTAGGTTCTAAAAGGCTGGTTTGCACGGGCCAAATTTCCGAATAATAATAACTGACCAAAAGTTTCACAAAACCATAAAAAAATTCCCGAAAATGTTTCGGAAAGTAACTTGTTTTCACTGAAACTTGTAGTGTTAGAGAGAGGAACGCGACTGATATATAACTTTACACTTTTTTTATAAAACCTGTAATGCACACATTTTAACATAGATTAGTTAAAATTGTAATGCGTAGATGTTAACATAGGTTAGTTAAAATTGTAATTAGACCACCTTTGGGCATTGTTCGACGGCAGACCGGCCGGCGCCGCTTACCAGTGTACCTCTCTTTCTTTGCTTAAGTTTTAACCCGTTAAAGTATGACACTACACTGAAAGGTAAAGCTTTCCCCATCCGATTCCATTTCTACCGTGTTTTCCACTTTTCGGTTTATTTGTTTTTACTTTGCGCGACCATCGGAGTGGCTAACCCCTCGACGCAACATACAATTTTATGGTACAACTCATGGTATGGTCAATATAAATATTTTGTACTATGTAAATTTATGTAAATAAGTAAATGGTAAATTAATGATTACAATTTATTATTAGTATTTGAATGATTAATGATAATAAGTTAATTTCGTGAACTTAGAGTGGTAGTTGGTTTTGTTTTGTGCTTGACTATCGAAGGTGTTAGTATTTAAAGGGAGGCCGACGTGGTAAGTCGTCCTTATCCAAGTTTAGGTAAGATGATATAGCCAAGAGAAACAACACAAACCACAAATTTGTCCATTATTGATGTCCATTCCTAAATTATTGATGTCCGTTCCTAAATTATTGATGTCCGTTCCTAAATTATTGATGTCCGTTCCTAAATTATTGATGTCCGTTCCTAAATTATTGATATCCGTTTCTAAATTATTGATGTCCGTTCCTAAATTATTGATATCCGTTCCTAAATTATTGATATCCGTTTTTAAATTATTGGTGTCCGTTCCTAAATTATTGATGTCCGTTCCTAAATTATTAATGTCCGTTCCTAAATTATTGATATCCGTTCCTAAATTATTGATGTCCGTTCCTAAATTATTGATATCCGTTCCTAAATTATTGATATCCGTTCCTAAATTATTGATGTCCGTTCCTAAATTATTGATATCAGTTCCTAAATTATTGATATCCGTTCTTAAATTATTGATGTCCGTTCCTAAATTATTGATATCCGTTCCTAAATTATTGATGTCCGTTCCTAAATTATTGATGTCCTTTCTAAAATTATTGATGTCCATTCCTAAATTATTGATGTCCGTTCTTAAATTATTGATATCCGTTCTTAAATTATTGATATCCGCTCTTAAATTATTGATGTCCGTTCTTAAATTATTGATATCCATTCTATGTGAATTTTGTCCGAAACGGCGCCCCATAGTAACGTATATTAATAAAAAAGGGTCCTAGAATGAAAAACAAATGGTACAAAAATTGCTTGCTTAATTTAACATAACATAATTGAAATGCCTGGCTGATTGTGGAAGTCGTTCGTAGATTGCTTATTGCTAAAATATATCATTGCGCATTGCTTAAAAATTATAAAAATTACTTTGCTCATAAAATAAACCTAAACTTAAGACCATTAAATACAGATGTACTGGAATGATTAGCTAAAACCCCGTTCAAGCGGGGAGAGTCCCGAAACCTTTCCACTCATAAGCGTTATGTATGGGTATGGCCAGAATGAGAAATAGCACACTTCCTCTAGTCCAAAACCAGTTTAATAATTGCTTGGACTAGTTTTTAATTAAAGAAGTAGGGGTTACTGGTCCTGGTCCTGGGGACCAGTTTATTAATTACAAATCTATAGGGAAACAATGGTGGGGACCAGTTTTGACTCCGTAGACTAGTTATTTAATTCGGACACTAGGGGGAGTCACTGGTCCCAAGGACTAGTTTAAAAAATATCCTTATTTCCCAGACATTGGCTATGGTTTGAGTCGAAAAAGTTTCAATATTGGTCGCTACGTGGCGCTGCCCCAAAAGAACCACAAGCTGTATCTCCATTCCAGTTCATTTGCGTTTAATGGTCTTAGCCTAATCATTATCCTTTGATAAATTTTCTAATTAATTTGTCTGGAAATTAGCATATGGTTAGGATGGGAATGTTGTTCAGTTTGGTGCTGGTAAATATCTAAAATGGGTGACTAATACCTTTTCGGTAAATGGCGTCATACACTTACGTGTAAAAGATATTTGGAAGCGCAAACTTATGATTCGTAATTATTTCTGGCCTAACCAAAGTACTTTGGAATGCTTTATCATCGTATTAATATTGGCGCTCAGGGTTTGGTAGTCTTATTGGAGGTAACACTATGCTTAAAGCGATTAAGTCTCGGCTGTGGTTTAGTTTAATCAAATGCCACTAGATGCTCCCATACTCGAGGGGTGGAGTTGTCTAGCGCACTAAGCTTAGGAAAGGCTAGTATTGGCTCCGCCCTCGTTGACGACCTTTGATTGGTTCCTTCCTGCGTTTGGCAAGGTAAATAATTAGTGTGTAGAACATAAACCAGCATTTTAGGGGCGCCACTTAAGCTTTAACACCAAGAAACTATTGCAAACATTGAATTTTTCTGGAGTGTCCTAATATGGTTATGTTGGTGAAGGGATTTTTGGCGTCGAAATTGAGGGGGAGTGTGTGGAATCGGGAATTTACCACACAGATGGACTGGAATGATAAACTAAAACCCTCATTCTTCTAATGGTATTTCGCCTGTCAGCAGCGCCTCTAGCGGGAGAGTCCCGAAACCTTTCGACTCATAAGCCTTATGTTATGGCTATGCTTTGAGTCGAAGAAGTTTCAATATTGGTCGCGGCGTGGCGCTAGAGAGACGCTGCCCTAAAAGAACCATGCGCCACCCGTATCTCCATTCCAGCCCATCTGTGTTTAATGGTCTTAGCCTTAACTTCTGAGCCGGAATTAGCTCCTACAAAGATTACACCGTCCAAAATTGTGTGTAACTGGGATTCGATTGTAAAATCAAAATCGCAATTTGGGTTTATAATAGATTGACATAAGGCATTTCGTCCAGGGAAACTTGGTTACAGCTGCGCAAAATTTAGCATAATTAGATTGAAATCGGAACCGTTAATCAAGTTGCGAAATGTTTTACAACAGGATTAAAATGTTTTAGGAGGAAATTGAAAGATGGTTATGCAAATTCGTGTCGAAATTAGATTTGAACCTAAGACCATTAAACACATACTGGAATGGAGATACGGGTGGTGCGTGCTGGTACTTTTAGGGCAGCGCCTCTGTAGCGCCACGCCGCGACCAATATTGAAACTTTTTCCACTCAAACCAAGGCTTATGAGTCAAGTTAAGTTTCGGGACTTTCCCGCTAGGGGCGACGTCAGGCGATGCCATTTGAAGGACGGGGGTTTTAGCTTATCATTCCAGTCCATCTGTGTTTAATGACCTTAGATTTGAACTTGTTTTCCAAAATTGCTCAACTTATTCCACCCTAGACGAAGCGTTTGACAATTAGGCCTAGTTTAGGTCAAATTATTTTCAAAAATAGTGGTTATTTTCCTCGCCCGTGACAAGCACCTTACCGTCAGTAAATTACCGGTAATTTACCAAATTCCGCGTGAATTACCGATTTATATCGTACCGTAATTTTAAAATGGTAATTTACCAGCGCGGTAATAAGCCTGTGAAAATATAAAATACCATAAAGAACGGTAATTTTTGTTATTCCAAAATTTTAATCGGTAAATTACCGTTTTTAAAAATTACGGTAATTTCACATTGCTAATCGTGATAGGCTTATTAGGGCGAAACTTACGTTGCTAGACTCATTCAATTTGTACTCGGACGACCCAAGCCTTGAGCGTTGCTTCTATAATTTAAAATTTGCACATTCTGCGTATAGTTAGTTATTTGCACTGAAACATACCTTTTATTAGTTTTGTAGTTACGTATCGTTCAGAATATCTCAAATTTGTATCACTGCTGGCTGCGCATATAGATATCCGCTTTAGGGTTAAAAAATCTTTTAAAAGTTTCAACTTAAATTAAAACCAACCGCGAAATTGTATTGTTTTGTTTCTTTTTTATTTACAACTGATTAAAGTATTTTATAATTATGCTCAAAATTGTTTATTTTTATTTTAATTATTTATTTATTATTTTATATCTTAAGTGTAATTGAAAAATGCTTTGGTTAGAAGTACAAAATGCAATGCCAGCAGTAATTTATATTTTTAATTATATTTATATTTAATCAGGGATAGATTTGATTTTAGAAGTTGGAATGGAGAACGGTTAGTATTTACTTCAGTGAGCCCAGTATAGAGCCCCTCCCTCCAACACGTAACGAAAAGTTTAAATTATCTTATTGGCTCAATTAAACTACGTTTTGATGGAATTGCTGACGGGGACGACGAAAATCAAAATACGTAATTCCTTTTTACCTCTGTCGCTATGACCCGCCCGTTCCGTGGAAGGGGGTCTGGGACTTAGACGCGCGCCCGCATTACTCTGTTCTCCATTCCTACTCCTAAAATTAAATCTATCCCTGGTTTATTTATTACTATGGGGGAAATCATAAGTTTATAAGATATGTTCCATAAGTATGACACATACCTATACTTAGTAATGATAGAGACTTACAGCTCGAGCTAGTTCGAGAACAAGCAGACTACACTCGGTGGTTAATTTTGCAGGACTTCCATCAAGGTCCTATTTAGCCTGCGCTAAGCCTTTGTCAGCAGCGCCATGACACTACTTACACTTAGTAATGCTAGAGACTTACAGCTCGAGATAACTAGTTCGAGAACGACAAGCGAGAATTGAAGTCCTACACTCGGTGGTTAATTTTTCAGGACTTCCATCTAGTCCTATTTAGTTTGTACTAAGCCTTTGCCAGCAGCGCCTCACCTGGCGTATGTCGCTTTACCCGTAATCTATGACCTACCTCAATCACTTCAAAATTACAAGCTCCAGTTTCTAAGTTACCAGTGTCAAACTTATGGTGAACATATCTTATGAACTAAAATGAAGGCATAGGTTGAAGGGGTGTTGACAGGGTGTCTTTATTTCGTCGTATTTATGTACAGAGTAAACATTTTCTTTATGGGTCTTAGAACATTTTATTGGCTGGTGACCCCTGGTGAATAAACTTTAAGTAACTTAACACCACGTGGTAGTATAAGGTCATGACCTTGCATCGAGTAGAAAGTTTTTTACAGTGACTGGTACAAATGGCCATTTGTCATTTCTCCAACTTCGTTTAACGAACATAATTTTACTTTTAGTAAGACTTAAAATAAGCAATCTCGTTTATTTGTAAGCCAAATGTTTACTTACATGAAAGATATGATAAGAAAAAATGTTAAATGTTAAATGCGTACAGGCGTTAGATAAAATTTAGTTTATTAACATTGGCAGCGTGGTTTAATAGTTTTTTTGTGAAATGTATCAAGGCGCACGCTGTTAAAGCAGATCGCTGGTCACGTGGTTTCCCTACAAGTGGACGTTCCTTACGAACTCCAGTTTTGGCTTGGCGAAGGCAGGAGGCATTTGTGGGCGGGATTTATTACTTATAAATCCCGCCCACTAGCCTTCGCCAAGCCAAAACTGTAGTTCGTAAGGAAAGTAAACTTGTAGGGGAAACCACGTGACCCGCGATCTGCTTTAAATCCAGGAATCGAAATAACATTTGGTGTTTATGTTTATCACTTTATTATTTTTTGAATTTTATTTAAAGGGACTGTAAAGCCGGCATGTGGGTAAAAGGTATTTGAAATACGTCATAGGCACGTGACAAATGAGAGGGAGTGGTTCAAAGAAACTTAGCTCGTCTTATTTTAATAACTACCACTTCGTGCAGGGAATATACCTTTTCGCAAATTTATGCGCGCATGCGCTTGTCGTGCGTCGTGGATAAAATAGCAGACGACGCCATCGACCTACGGAGAAATAGCTGGGATTGTAGATAACAGAGTAAATTTCAATCTAAACTATGACAAGGACTAGGTTTCAACTCCCAATCCACGTGGAACCTCTGTATCTTGACGTCACTTGGTGCCTGGAACCTCTGTATCTTGACGTCACTTGGTGCCTATGACGTATGGCAAACCCGCCGATGCCCACTTTACAGTCCCTGCAATGAAAGCATCGGCGGGTGGGTAAAAATGATTTGAACTACGTCACAGACATCACGTGATGCCAAGATACAAAGACTCCTCATAGAGTGGAACTGGACATGCAAGATTGCAGCGCCAATTCCCTGGAGTGGTATTTTTCGAAATGAAATGAACTAAGCTTCTTTGAACCACGCCTCTCCTCGGTCACGTGACTCTGACGTATTTCAAATAATTTTTACCCACCCGCCGATGCCAGCTTTACAGTCCCTTTAATTAAGATACCTTCAATTAGTTTAAGCAAGTCGCTACACTCTATGGGTATTATTTGGCTGTGGAAAATGGTTTATGATGTAATTTTTTGTTATCGATGAAATAGTGTGAAATAATTTTTGCCCGTAATAGTACCGACAGATGGCGTTAAAGGTAAAACGTGGGGGCCGAGTTCAGTTCATCAAAAAGAACGGGTTTATGGAAGGCAGAAACTTCTGATTGACGATACGAAGCGGTGGTCGAAGAGCGCTCCCAATCTTGAGAAATCTCAACGTAATACTTATCCTTTGGTCGGAGGAGTCTCCAATACTTGCGTTCTTGAAGAAATAGGTAGGTTCACCACCAACTTCAAATCACCGTCCAATTGTGTTTTCTACTGTCAACAAGTAAATGTGGTTTAATATTACTAATTTACGATGAAAAAGTTCAGGTAACGTAACATTATCGTTAAAAGAATGGCTGCTTTTTCTAAATATAAAAGGAATTTAATATTAATAGTAAATAAATGGTATCTTACTACAAAATAATTAGCATTTAATTAGTCTTAACAGAAGTGAGATGAGACTAGAAGTGAAGGGCTCTAGCATTGATAGTAGATCCTGGCACTAGTGAACAAATTTGAGGATTTTATGCCGCTTCCCACGCGCTAAAACAAGAGAGAAAAAAATTGGTCGAGTTCCAAAAACATTTCCTACCCCCTTCCCCTCAACCTAAAGCCGCGCAACACGGACGCGGGTGCTTGAATCTAGTTTGGTCGTCTACCACCGCGAGCGTCTCACGTTTTGGAGGGAGATTCTGAAACCGCCATTAGAGGGCCAACCGTTGGTGTGTTATCAAGAATATTCACTTTCGCCGAGTGAAGAATTTGGTTAGCTCAGTACTTCTGGTCTCATCTCACTTCTGGTCTTAAAAGTAATCGAGGACTGTTGTGCCATCCGCCATTGGTTTAGTGGCGTCTGCTAAATCGAACCTCTTACCCCTTGTGAGAATTCAGCCAGTTTCGTAGGGGTAAGAGGTTTGGTTAATTATTTACACGAGTCACGTTATCTGAAAAAGTCTCAAAGTCTCATAGAACCCAGCGGTCCTATAACTCCTATAAAATCCTATATTTTTCAACCTGTCTTATATTATCCTCTAATTTCATGACAGGTCCTATGATAGCCCATATTTTTGACCTAGTCGAAGTTTTCGTATAGTTTATCATCAAATTTATCAAAAAAAAAAACTCTTTGTCGAGATCACATTTGACTAGACACCGAAATTACTTTGCTGGCCCAGGATTTTTTAAATTATATTTTAATTAGGTTCTTCTTTTCAAAGTAAAATCTATTTTGTTATTTTTTGTGATTTTTCTTCGTAGTTTAAGCCAAAATAGTTATAATATGAGCATTTTTAATCCTTTATTTTCCTATAAAAACACATTTGCTCCCATAATATCCTACAATTCTAGAAACAATTCCCATTTCTCTATAAGAAGTTTAAATTTTTGGCTGGACTCTCTGTAGTGTTATGTATTAGCATTTTTAGTCCTATATTTTCCTATAAAAGCACATTTTTTCTCCTATATTTTCCTATAAAAGCACATTTTTTCTCCTATATTTTCCTATAAAAACACATTTTTTCTCCTGTCTTTTCCTATAAAAACACATTTTTTCTTATATTTTCCTATAAAAACACATTTTTTCTTATATTTTCCTATAAAAACACATTTTTTCTCCTATCTTTTCCTATAAAAACACATTTTTTCTCTTATATTTTCCTATAAAAACACATTTTTTCTCCTATATTTTCCTATAAAAACACATTTTTTCTTATATTTTCCTATAAAAACACATTTTTTCTCCTATCTTTTCCTATAAAAACACATTTTTTCTCCTATATTTTCCTAAAAAAACACATTTTTTCTTATATTTTCCTATAAAAACACATTTTTTCTCCTATCTTTTCCTATAAAAACACATTTTTTCTCTTATCTTTTCCTATAAAAACACATTTTTTCTCCTATCTTTTCCTATAAAAACACATCTTTTTCCTATAAAATCCTGTAATTCCAGAAACAAATTCCTATTATTCCTGGGCTCCCTGGAAATTACGTCAGTGCCTTTGTTGCGTAACGCACTTACATTATTTTCCTTGATTTAGGAATGGAAGACTCATGGAACGATGTGCTGGATCTAGTCCTAAAAGAATACTTACAACGTTAACGCGAAAGCACGTCGACGCCGTGCTCTACAACTTAACCGCTATGCTGGCCTGTTTCGGAGCTGGCTTTGACGTGCGGCTGGTCAGGCATACCAATATTCATCCCAGGCTTTCACCATCACCCAATCACTGGATAGAAGAGGAAGAGGAAGAGAAACGACTCTGGGGAAGTAGAGAACTCGGTAAGTTTATCTTCCCTCCGTTTGCACTTTATTCACTACTGAAGTTTTATGTTATAGTTTTGAAGTGTCTTGAGTCAATATGCTCTTCTTAAATTTACCATAAGTTCATAAGATATGTTCATACATAAGTTTGTCACTGGTTACAAACTGGAGCTTGTCATGAAGTGAATGATGTAGGTCATAGATTCAGGGTAAAGCGAAGGAGGCCTGGTGAGGCGCTGACAAAGGCTTAGTACTGCAGACTAAATAGGAACTCGATGGACTGCAAAATTAACCACAGAGTGTAGTTCTACAGTTCTCGCGTCGTTCTCATGAAATGACTGACGTAGGTGAAACTTCATAGATTCAGGGTAAAGCGACGCCTGGTGAATGGCGCGCTGTCAAAGGCTTAGTAGAGACTAAATAGAACTAGATGAACTGCAACATTAACACAGTGTAGTTCTGCAATCCTCGCGTCGTTCTCGTGAAGTGACGTAGGTGAAACTTTATAGATTCGAGGTATAGCGACGCCTGGTGAGTGGGGCGCTGTCAAAGGCTTAGTACTTACTAAATAGGACTAGATGGACTGCAAAATTAACCGAGTGTAGGTCTTCAATTCTCGAACTAGTTCGAGCTGTAAGTCTCTAGCATTACGAAGTATCAGCGGTGTCATACATGGATTACGCTAGAGATTGTTCACTAACCGTGTTTCCCATGTATTTCTATCGCCAACTACATGTTCCGAATTATTCCTTCATTCCCCCAATTTATTGGACCAAAACAACGGATGTCGATATAGCGCCATCTCTAGGCAAAATAAATCGTTTTTGCGGATTTTAAAGATGGCGGCGCCCAATCTTAGGCGGGATTTCAATTTTTGACGTCAAAGAACACGTGACATTTGGTCCAATTTTCTTTTAACTTCCTGTTTGGGATAGTAGCTGCTGCTAGGGGGCGTTTGGAACATGCGTGTTTTATCTTTTAGGGGGAACGAACAATCCCTAGCGTTAGTTAATCCATGTGTCATACTTATGGAATATATCTTATGTTAAACGCAAATAGTGAATCAGAAATAGAAAAATTTTCCAAGTTAACAAAGTTTAATTTGATCTTAAGATAAAAACAAAGTATGTTTATCATTAAACAGCTGGAATTGACGTCGTCTTGATATATTTCAACTTATCCTAAAATAGGTCTTTTTTTAGTTAAATTAGTTAACTTCTAACGTCTTTAGATAGTTATTCAAAGACACTTAAACGCCTCGTCTAACGGCTTATGCTACCCCCTCCCTTTTTTTTTCAAAATTTCTGCCTTACTAATTTTGCAGTATTTAACAGTCAGTTGTGATTTAAATAACTTTTTTAAATAATATTTGAAGTTGGAGAAAGATGGTGGTTCTAACCAAAAGTATATAGATATAATAACATTAAAGTACACTGTAATATGAGAAGCCCTCCTTTATCCCAGAATAGTGTCGACTACCTTACCGGCACACGTAACAAGACGTGAATAGGCTCATAAAGTAGCGGATACTAGCTCTAGTACCAAAAATAAAAGTTTGGATCCCTAGCATCATGTACTACTTACTGTAAACCAATGACGTCAAGAAGCTCTTCCCTTGTTGGTTAGTTCCTGTAGGCGGTTGAGCGGAGAGTGGTAGTTTGCTACTCTGTTTACATGTCGTCTACAGACAAAGGCAGGGAATTGTTATTGAAGTGTACTTTCTGATTTTAAATCCGTACACTTTTGGTCTAGCCACTTATGTTTCAGTTCATTGTTAACATTCGAAGTCCTATTGGAAACTTATTTCTTGATGGATAAGATTTGGAGAGTAAAGAATTTCCATCTGTTTATTTAGAGATATTGTTTTGAGTACCATATTTAGTCAGAAGAAAATACGTCACCCCATTATCCAAAGGAAGTAAGTCCTAGCAGAAGGGGATAATACAAGAAGGATGACACTCTGGGTGCGTTCAGTAACGCTCAACGGAGACCAAACGCGTTGAGCTCCGTTGATCAACGTCATGTCATGTGACGTATTAGGCTGCTGAACGGTTTTTTGCAAACTTTGCGTTGTATCGTCTGCTTACAGTTCATGGAAATGGATATGCGAGGACCTGCTAGCCGAAATAAGAGCAAACTCTGACCCGTAACTTAGCCAAGGCTTAAGCTTTAAAACCCAATAACTTTTTAAGCTTCATAGATATAATCGAAAAAATTTCATAAAATAATTAACAGACACTATTCATTCGCATTCAGTCGCTGCTACACCGATTTTATAAATAGTTCCGAAATTATCCATCTAATTAACTTCTAGAAATCGTTCAGGGAGATAAGTTTCCTCCATTGCTGCTACGTCACAAATGCGTTGCTCAACGAAGTAATCGGCTCTTACAGCCGATGACTTCGATGCCTCTTCGCTTACAATCGTGACGTCAAACCGGAAGCTCCGAAAATCGTTCAGTGGCGAATGCGCATTCAACAGAGCCTCCGTTGAGCGTTACTGAACGCAGCCCCAGTATCCTCTTAGTACTTTAGTTATGAAACGTCATTCTTCCCAGGCGAGGAATTCCTTTTAATTTGCTCTCCCGCTCAACATCAAACTTCAGATGGGCATCGCACTGTGCTAGGGGGAATTCTATAGTTGTTTGGCACTAAATCAACCCACAAACCTTGATTTTTGTCTTGACGTGGGACAAAAACACACAAGCGCATGCGCCTTGGCAACAGTTAAGAGCTAATAGAGTATTAGTGAGGGAACTATTTATCGCGTATGTGATTCGGATTAGTAACCTTGTGCACTCCAAATTTAAATTATGTTGGGAAGAATGAAGTTACACCGGAGCCTCCGAGATATCTAGGCCCATGCATGTAGCGAAGCGAGAATATTTTTTCGGCTAATTTAGTTCGCCGTGTTTTCCCGCTTGGTGGCGCTTTCAGCACCGTAAAATAAACAAGTTCAGCCTCATGACCCCGTCGACTGCTACAATATTAGGGCAAGGTATAGACGTAGAGCGGTGAAGCCGAGGTTGCGGATAGTTGAAAAATGTTTTTGAAAATTTCCGAAGACCTTTATTAAACAATCATGCCAAAGAAGTAAAGGATAAAAATGTTAAGGTTAAAAAAATGAAAGGTTTTGAAGGGGTAAAAAATCCTCTAATGGTATATTAGCAACTTCAAGAAGTTTTGTTTTACTAAAAAAACGATGTTAAAATCTCATAATTACTCTTTTTGTCCATACAATCTAACCAATATATTCAATAAAAAGTGAATAGCCCCCAAAAAATTAGGTTAATTTAAAGGTGAAACCTTTCTCTTTCATAAAATTTTTATAATTGGCCCCTAAAATGTCATCGATAATTTATGGAAGACCCCGGTCGCAACGGTCATTAAAGCGCCACCTCGTACACACAAAGGGTAAAAATATTTCCTCTATGAAACTGGATATTTCCCCACGTAAAAATCGACATGCATGGGCCTAGATATCTCGGAGGCTCCGAGTTACACTTACCCCGCTATGTGGTGGTACACTTCTCTCTCAGAGAAGTATTATATACTTCTTTTCATAGTTGCCTCTGTGCATTGAGATTTCGATTGGTTTTCATTTCAGGGTCACCTTATTTGATGGTCGATTATGAATTTTCTACGGTGTCTGGTTATCCTCATAATACTTATCACGGGCAAACTAGGCATTACAGGCCCGGTTTAACCTTCGAAATGGGTTCTCCAATGAGGTTCGCCGAGTCACCGCAACATAATCCTAGCATAGGTTCCGGTGGCTCTTCTCAAATCCAGAGTCCGAGAAGAAAATCTTCTACGGCGAGTAGCGAGAGCGAGCACGGTTACGTAAGCTCAAATTCTGGCGTGGCTCATCCCGTCGTTAGCATGCTGCCAATCGGGGAAAGGGCACCACCGGGATACGTAGAATATTTCCGACAAGATAGTTACCAAAATCAAGTGGCCTCTACCACCACCGTCTATCAGGATTTTTCACGGTCTTCGCCTTCTCACCAACAAGACCCGAGTAGCGGCGCCGCTCTGCAATACTACTATCAAGAGTATCGAGGAGCCGGTGCCACAGTCACTAACGGTGGTCTTTCATCCTCCGAACAGCCTTATTACATCGAACGATTTTATCCCGATAATATTAGGCCTGACGTATTTCACGTAGAAAGGATATATCCCGAATTTGTAGGTAGGATACCGGTTCAAGAAAATTACCACGCGTACGATAACCCCTCCTCGGCGCAAAGCGCTAACGGCGCCCCACCAGTACCGGCACCGAGAACTCCTCAAAGAATAGTGTTTGGACATCGACGAACCTCTTCGAATGTCTCCTCTACCTCAAACGCCTCGTCTTCGAACGTCAATCCATCCTTTCACGTAGAAGATTCGGATAACGTCGAGATGGACCATTTGAACTCTCCCGGCGCTGTAGTTTTGTCCTCTCCAACGCCTCAACCGCCCCCGGTCCCTCCTTTAACCCAACAGCAGCAGCAGCAGCAACTAGGAGTCGTTTACGCGCCAATAGTTAATTCACCGTTACATCACTCGGGCTCCCATCCCGGTACGCCTCGTCGACAGAACAGTCTGGACGCCTCCACCGATAGACCCTTGACCGTAGACTATCGATACCGCCACTCCTCGGCCCCGCCCAATCAACATCACGCGCATTCTCCGGTGGTGTCTAAATTCAAAAGTTCCGAGGGGCCTCGAACGTCGCCGAAAAGATGGCTGACGCGTAATAGCGGTCACGTTGTCATCAACGGAACTACTTCGAATGGTAACAACACTCAAGCGTCACCCGAGACCCCGAGTGGAGATGAGAATTCGCGAGTCAGGTTTGTAATGAACCATCACGATAAAAACCCCGTGGCTTCTCCCACGCGTCAGTTAACGGCCTATCATCATCCCTCGCCTGGTGGACAAAGATCGAGGCCTAGGCCTCACCCGATTGACGCTAAAACCTTATTGGATTTACCCGTCGAAGGACAATCCCAGGATGGCACCGTACCACTCACGGCTGTCATGCAACTAGGAGCGCATCGGCCAAACCAACAATCGCAAAGAGCGCCGACTATTCGCGAACTTGAAAATGAGTTTCTTTCGTAGCTATTAATTAATCGCGTTAATTAATTAATTAATTTAGCCTAGTTTCATTTAAATTTAATTAATTTCCCAAGTAGTTTTAATAATTTAAGCGTAACAAAAAGAAAATATAGGGAACTAATTAAAAACTTAGCTTAGCGAAAACAAATGATAGTTAAGTTTCTAAGTAACAAACAAATATTATTTGAACCAATGAACGGAATGAAAACCTGAAACGTAAAAGTGTTAAAAGAGATGTACCGTAGGTATTTCAAATAATATCACTCGAGTCTCTTTCTCATTCCGAAGGGTACGTAGCCGTAAATAATTCGCCTAATGTATAATAAACTAAACTAAAAAACAAAAAATCCTAACATTTTGTATAAATATATACGAGAAAATGATAAAATTTTGGCTGATACTTAAATTATATGGTAATAGATCGACAATCTTTGGAAACAAGGTATTTGCTTTTGATGATGAAATTACAATTAGGTTTTGTTTTTAATAATTTTTAATATCAAAAAAAAAGGAAAATGATGGTGAAATTGCTGTAAACATTCCATTAATTTTAATTATTATTATTATTATTATTATTATTTTTATTATTATTATTATTTTTATTATTATTATTATTTTTGGGTAAGTTAACTAAACCAGTTAAAAACAACTCAATTTCTATCAAATTTTAAAACAAAACTTTTAATTTATGTGTTAAAAATGTAAATTAATTGTAACGGTTATTTTATTCTAGATGTCTCGTAACGAAAAATAAACCCTCGATCGTCTATTTAGTATTTTAGTATTTATAATAACAATTAAACCTTCCTTAATTAGCCCTTTTCTGTTGTTAGGTATAATTAATATATATGGGTTTTTGGATACCAGTGAAGCTTACTTATTAGTTAATAGTTTACCAACTATGAAATCCAGTTATTTTAAAACGTTATTAACATGCAGGCACCCAAATTTTAAATAAATTGTTTCGCCTATTTTAACCCTTTTATATACTTTAAAGGTCATGTAATTGCTGCAAGCAACCAATCTTAAAAATTGCCCGTTGTAACAGAATGCCCCCTCCCAGAAACCGCTGCACCGTATTTCAAAGCTTGCATTAAACACTTTAAAATTTAGTTATTGGTGCGCTTTGATCATTTTTCTATGCAAATTCTACAGTTAAAAGAAAAGTTAAGCTAACGTAACATAATATCCTTAAAAAGAACGGCCTTTTTCTAAATATTAAAAATAAAATAAATTATCTCTTATTACAATATAATTAGCATTTAATTAGTCTTAAAAATAATCAAGGACTACTGCGCCATCCGCCATTGGTTTAGTGGCGTCTGCTAAATCGAACCTCTCAATCCCTACGTGAACGTGATTGGTTGAGTTCTCACAGCCAGAGAGGTAAGGGTAATGTAGGGAATAGCCAACTCGATAACGCGCTTAACCGATTCGATTAAGCAGACGCCACTAAAGCAATGGCGGATGGCACAATAGTCCTTGATTATTTTTAAGACTAATTAAATGCTAATTATTTTATAATAAGAGATCGTATATATTTTTTTAAATGTTTTTCCTTTTATATCTGGAAAAAAGGCCGTTCTTTTATGGAATAATGTTACGTTAATTTTAAAATTGACTAAGTGTAACTTCATTCATGTTTTTCCACTTTAGTCAGCTTTATACTACCAATTTTCTTTCTTGACAATTTCCGTTGGCAATGCCATAATAATCTTAATTAAAAGTGCTTATCGTATTAGAAAAACATTATTTAACCTCAAAATAATTCAACTTTTTAGACTTGGCCATTAAATTTAGCGTACAATTTCAAATCTATTCAAACACGTGAAATATTTTGTATCCAAAAACCCTTTATAAATGGATAACAAGTTAATTGATTTAATCAAAATTAACTCTAAATAAATGAATGTTATTTTATTTAACATTGAAATGAAATAAATTTACAAATTAAAATTAACTCGTTATCCATTGAAGTACCCTACCATACTTAATTAAAACACTTCGTTATTTCCAATCAATCAATCAAGGGTTTTATTTTAGGTTATTTTTAATTAAATAATAATAATATTTTGGTGCTTACAAGTATTTTTTAAATTTCTTTTGTAAATATAATTTTTAACCCCTATTATTTTTTTATTTAGAGTGGTGATGGTTAATTGTGATACGAAATTTGTTATTTTATTATAATCTTGCCTTTACATAGATGCGATATCTCCGCACATAAACAAACAAACAAACAAACAAATAAACATAAACATGAAAATAAAATACAAAAAAAAGGTGCCTGAAAGTCAGGGACTTTTTTTACAGCAAATGTTTAAAGTGTAAACAATTACGGCATAAAATATAAACATACGTAAAAAATTAAAAAATAAACTTCAAGGAACTAGTCGTTTAAATAATATGTCAAATGGGTCACATAGATTTGGTGTTTATTTAATATTTGTTTTTCCATTTTTTTTTATTACAGAATTGTGCATGCGGTATGTGTTTAATTGCTCATTAATTTTAAATTTAAATTAAGATTTGTTTCGGTACCATGCAAAGGTTTTTTAACGAGGCAGCTGATGTGTAATTTTTTTTTTAAGAAAATAATTGTATTTCAATAACCACAAAATATAAAAAAGAAGCTAATTAACACATTCCTTAGGTGTAATTAATTAAAAAAAAAATACAAAATGAATCTCTGATGTTGAAGAAAATGTATACTAAGCAATAGATAACAAAAACCATAAAGGTGTTATTAAGGTGGAAAATACGAGATGAAAATTCAATTACTTTTATTAATATTACTTGGATTAATATTTACTTTAATTTTTAGTGCTGAGATGCGAGTTGGTAATTTACCGGCCGTAAATTACCGGTAATTTACCAAATACTGCGTAAATTACCGATTTATATCTTACCGTAATTTTAGAATGGTAATTTACCGGTTATTACAAAATTACGGCGATAATAAGCCTGTTAAAACATAAAATATTATAAATTACGGTAATTTTTGTAATTTCAAAATTTTAATCGGTAATTTACCCGGTAAATTACCATTTTTAAAAATTACGGTAATTTCACATCTCTACGTAACTTAGGCTTGATCTGTGTAATTCTATCAGATCCTAATTACTAGTAATTTTAATTTAACGATTTTTAAGTTTCCATCCTTTCTCATTATTAGTCTTCGGTGATTTTAGAAGTATTATATTTTCTAGCCCAGTAAAATCATCTTTATAAAACTATTAAGCGTTAGATAAGTTAAGTTATTAACAAAATGTACTAAATATCCCTAGATTACCAAATTTCCTTCTAACTTTCACTATAGATTACCAAAATATGGTAATTAAAATTAAAATCGATTATCGTAATATGGTAATTAAAATTAAAATCGATTATCGTAATATGATAAATTACTATAAATTATTGCACTGTGTTAAGTTACAACTTTAAACAATGTAATTCATCCTAAAGGGCTGTAATTGAAGTTACCTTAAATTACCTCGAAATTAAAGTAATATTAGTTTGTAAAATTAGGAAAAAAATTGAATTTTCAGCTCTTAATTTTCATTAAATAACCCTTTTTGAAGTCTACGCAAAAAACTAAATGGTTGTGGGTTTAAAAAGAATAATTTTTATGATACATTCCAAACAAAAAAATATATATTAATTAGTTTTACATAAAAAAAATAAATTCCATTTAAATAATTTTTAAATTTTCTTTCCAAAGGTTAAAAACGAAGCCTAAATTTTTAGTGACTCGCCAAATTAAAGGGTTAAAACATGTAAATAACGTTTAAATGCCTTAAGACAATCCTATTGCGAGATAGCGTTATCGAGTTCATTGTTAAAGCGTAACATTGAACTTCGAATACGCGTGTCTCGGAGTGATGGGATTGTTCGAATTACATTGTATTATTAAATCATAAAAAACAAAAAAACAAATTCCCATGGGGTAGATACAAACATTTTTTTCTGTTGTTAGGTTTTTTATTATTATTATTTTATTAACTTATTCTTGCGTTGTTTTATTTTTAATACGAAGCTACTTAGCTGGAAACGAAGAAGAATTTACGTTGTTTTTTTACCGGTTTCCCAATTTGTTACCCTTGCCAGATTGTTGTTGAAAATAGAAAACCAGTTTTTGTTTTTTTATAGATATTTTTGAACAGTATCCGATGATGTGAATACTTCAAAACGCACGTCCAACAAGTATTTTTTATTTTAAATTTTTTATCAAATCTTAAGGGTAATAGTCCTGGTCCATATTGAAGTAACGCCGCCGATACGGCGGTCGCTCATTTTCGGCGGCGAAACCTAGCGCCATTTTCGGAGGTGCAATGCTGCCAGACACATTTCCCTAGTATTTTTTGGACTGATTGTCGTCGGCTGCTATTCATTCCGTATTTGGACACAGAACATCCCTAAAGGTTAATTTTTGTTCACGGAAACTTTAATTGGCCTTATTTCAATACTATTTAAATAAATTGGAAACCTCAACTTCTAAACGTGGAACAAAATATAGTAAAAAATTAAAGAATAAGGCTAGGACGCTGCCATTTTATAATTGTTTTTTTTTTGTGCCCTGCAGTTCTCTCAATTATGAAGCAGACGATAATCAGTTACCAAAACCACGGCCCACCCGCTCACGGACGTGATCGAGTTAGCTATGCGAAAAAAATCCCTCCCTCCGTAAATGGCGGCCGATCACGTGATTTTATTTTTCCCGCGGAAAACGCCGCGAGATTCTTGAGAACTATGCGGCGCTCAAATGGACCAATACTATTCCTCGATAATTTGTTCCGACAGCGTTAGTTTTTTTAAAGTATTTTTAGCCCTTTAACGGCACTGCGAAGTGGACATCGGCTTTTGGGTAAAATTATTTGAAATACGTCACAGGCACCACGTGACACCAATATACAAAGACTCTTCATGGAGTGGGATTAAACAGCTGGTCCTTTTCGCCAGATTGCAGCGCCAATTCCCTGGAGTGGTAATTGTTTCGGAATCAACCTAGATGGCGCTAGGGTTTAAGTAATGTACCTCTCTCTCCATGTATAAGATATACATGTATTTTGTAACTAGTCTAAACTCATTTTGTGAACCATTAAAACGTACTGTTATTTTCTCCAATAAACTTAAATTCATTATAACAAATAAGATAATGAAACATGGTGCCAGAAGTGGTTATTGGCTTTATGTGGCGTTCCTCGTACTCGTTACTTAAAAACTGACTCATTTTACCAGTTCTTGAGGTAAATTTGCTAACTTATCCTAACTGTAGCCGTGTCCAAGGCTTAGCTTCGGTGTGTTCGTCGTACGTTCCCACCGTTTAGTTTTGGTTTGCTTTTGTTTTGCGGGTCGCTTGCTAGTTCATCATGGCTTCGGCCAACATTCCGCCGCCTACTCCGGTCTCTTTAGAAGGGGATGTATATACGAATTGGAAACTTTTTCGAGCGCAATGGACAAATTATTCTACAGCTACAGGTATGGCCACTAAAACTGAAGAAGTACAGAAAGCTACTTTTCTTACGGTCATGGGAACTGCATGCTTCCAAGTTTATCAAGATCTTGAACTAACGGCTGCGCAAACTGCTACACTCGCGTTACTAACAGCAGCTTTAGAAGATCATTTTGCACCTATGAAGAATACTATTTATGAACGGTATGTTTTCCATACGGCGTCTCAGCAGCCTACGGAAACTATTGACCAATATATAAACCGTTTGAAGAAACTTGCCAAAACATGCGATTATGGGCAAAACGTGGACGAATTTGTTCGTGATAGACTAGTATTGGGTATGTCAGATTCAAGATTTAGACCTCAACTCTTGAATAAACCCAATCTGACGTTAAATAAAGCACTGGAGATGTGTAGAACAAATGAACTTACATGTAGACAAGTGCAACATCTAGGCGATACTGACTCTTCAAATAACTCCATGACAGTCCACTCTGTCAATATGGCTGATAAGAAGTTCTCTACAAAACAGTCAGTAAGTCGCGCTAAGAAGATGTTACAAAAATCCTGTCATTTTTGTGGAACTATGCATGTACAAGATCGTCAAGCCTGTCCTGCGTATGGAAAAACGTGCCGCAAGTGTGACCAACTAAATCACTTTGCAAAATGCTGTACTGATCAGAATCGGAAACGACAGGGGAAGTTCACCAAGACAAAACCGGGGAAACAGGTTCACTCAGTCGACACTAGACAGGTGCCAGCCTCTCCCGAGACAGCTGATTCTGACGAATCTACATACGCTTTAAACTTGGTGACAGTCAAGAAAACCAAGCATGGGAAAAAGTATTTCACCCAGTTGCTTGTGGAAGATAAGGCAAAGAATCAGTCACAGATGGTTAAGTTCCAGATTGATAGTGGATCAACTTGCAATGTAATTGGCAAGAAGCTTTTCGATTCCCTCCCAGGAAGTCAGAAGCAGATAGAACTGGATGAGTCTCGTTTAAATTGCTACAACGACTCAGTTTTAAAGGTCATGGGAGTTGCGAGTATACAAGTCCTATATAATTCCCAGGAGTTTACCTTGGAATTTCAAGTGGTCACTAGCGATAAAGTACCACTGCTCTCTGGGGAAACTTGCGAAGAGTTAGGACTGTTAAAGTTTAATACACCATTTACAAGTACGAACTCGGAAGAAACGCTGGCTACAGTCAACACCACAGACTCAGTCACAATACCAAGTCCGTTGACCAAGGAGAAAATTCTAGAAGAGTATGCAGATGTTTTCACAGGATTAGGGTGTTTACCTGGATATTGTCACCTAGTAGTAGACAAAACTATCCCTCCTGTACAACATAGACCAAGGAAGGTTCCGGTGGCACTCCGTCAACCCCTAAAAGATAAACTAGCGGAACTAGAAGCTTTAGACGTTGTGGAAAAAGTTACGGAACCGTCAGAGTGGATCTCAAGTATGGTCGTAGTCCGCAACCAAAAGAAGAGTATGCGCATATGTTTAGATCCTAAAGATCTAAATGTCGCTCTGCAAAGGCCAAAATATCCTTTACCAACTATAGAGGAGATACTACCTAGGATTGCCAAGGCTAAAGTTTTTTCCGTCTTGGATGCCAAGGATGGATTTTGGCAAGTCCGACTAGATGACGAAAGTAGTAAGCTTACCACTTTCTGGACTCCTTTCGGCCGCTATCGTTGGAAACGTATGCCCTTTGGCTTATCTGTCTCACCAGAAGAATATCAAAGGCGCCAACATGAAGTGTTGATAGGACTACAAGGTATCGAGAATATAACTGATGACATTGTCTGTGTTGGATGTGGCGACACACTCGAGGAAGCTATAAAGGATCATGATTCTAATCTCATCGCGCTCTTACATCGCGCCAGACAATGTAACTTCAAATTAAACAAGTCCAAGTTGAAACTTCGCATGAACCAAGTCCCATATATTGGACACCTATTGACGTCTACAGGCGTAAGGCCAGATCCTGAAAAAGTACGAGCCATCAAAGACATGCCCGTACCACATAATGTACAGTCCTTGCAAAGCTTCATCGGATTCGTAACATATCTTGCGAAATTTCTTCCCAAACTATCGGATTATACAGAACCACTTCGAGAGTTGATCCGAAAGGACGCTGATTGGGTGTGGGATGACAGACATACCGATGCATTTGAAGCGATTAAAAGTCTTGCGAGCTCTGTTCCAGTCCTTCGCTACTACGATCTAGAAGAAGACGTCACTCTCCAATGTGATGCAAGCGAGTTTGGATTAGGAGCAACCTTATTGCAGAAGGGACAACCAGTTGCGTTTGCTTCTCGATCGCTAACGCAGACAGAAAGAAAATACGCTCAAATAGAAAAAGAGTGTTTGGCAATAGTGTTTGCATGCACCAGATTTGATCAATATCTATGCGGACGCGAGAAGATCAACGTCGAAACAGACCATAAACCGTTGGAAAATATATGGAAAAAACCTCTTCTTAATGCTCCAAAACGATTGCAGTGCATGTTACTGAAGTTGCAAAACTATGCTCTTCACGTTCAGTATAAGAAAGGACAGGACATGTACATAGCAGACTGCTTATCACGCGTACCACTACCTCTGCATGGGAATGAAAAAGATACTCAGGACCCCATTGTTTTTCGATTAGACCGCGATACCAACTCTAGCAACTATTTTGCGGGTATACAACACTCAGACTACCTACGAGTCTCTCTCGGTCGCCTTGAGAAGTTGCGCAAAATGACGCAAGAAGATAAAACACTCCAAACGCTTAAAACCGTTATTCTACAAGGTTGGCCGAATTCCAAAGCCAGAACACCACCTGATGTTAGAGAATATTGGAATTACAGAGAAGAACTCACCGTCGACTCAGGTCTCATCTATAAAGGCATTCGCGTGATTGTTCCTCACAGCATGCGTTCGGACATGTTGAAGATCCTGCATTCTAGTCATTGTGGTATACAAGCTTGCCTCCGCAAAGCCAGAGAAGTAGTATACTGGCCAGGGATAACGGAACAAATTAAACACACCATTGGTCAGTGTCATATATGCAACGAGTTTGCCACGGCACAAGCTAAAGAGCCTCTTATGACCGTCCCACTTGCCTCATTACCATGGCAAAAGATATCACTGGATCTCTTCACTCTTACTGCGGACTCAAAGAAATATTTGGTAATGGTGGATTCATATTCGGATTACTGGGAAGTCGATCTACTCCCTGATACCACTGGAGAAACAGTCGTCGAATGTTGCAAGCGCCATTTTAGTCGTCTTGGCATACCAGAAGTTGTCATGTCCGATAATGGCCCTCCATTCAACGGCAGAACATTTCAAGAATTTGCAGACTTATGGGGTTTTCGTCATGAAACCTCATCCCCTTTTCACGCTCAAGGAAACGGAAAGGCAGAATCGGCTGTGAAAATTGCGAAGACAATGCTCAAGAAGTACGAAAAATCGAAGGAAGACCTTCACATGGCTTTACTAGACTGGAGAAATACTCCGACAGAAGGTATTGGATCAAGCCCGGCCCAACGCCTCATGTCTCGTCGTCTTCGTTCAACCTTGCCATTTGCCGACAACCAGTTACGACCCAAAGTAGTCACGAAGGTAACAACACAACTGAAGAAACGCCGTCAACAATACAAACCGCAGTTTGACAAAAGAACCAAACCCTTACGTGAGCTGCAAGTTGGTGAACTAGTATGGGTGAAACCCAATCCAAATTTAAGACAAAGCACTTGGCGCTTAGGAAAGATTATTTGTCAAGTACAAAACCGATCATACATTGTGAACATCGAGGGTAAAGAATACAGACGAAATCGCATAGTACTCCGTCCAGCTCTCAAGGAACATTCCTCCTCCCTTGTACCTGAACCTCTCGCAAACCCTCCTCTCCCTGCTGTTTTACCCGTGCAGTTGCCTGTCACTACAATGCAGAGTTCTAGACCGCCTCCGGATGAGTCCCAACCTCAGGCAACAGCAAGGCCAACAACTGACCATCCTCAGAGTCACATGCCGTCCAGTGTTCCTAGTCCTCCAAGAAGTCCGTCCGGCAGCTCCTCATCTCCTTTGCCTACCAGACTTCTCCGTCAATCACGCAGTGGTCGCATTATAAGACCGCCACTCAAACTAAATGACTATGTTTAAACTAACTAAAAAAAGGGGGATGTTTCGGAATCAACCTAGATGGCGCTAGGGTTTAAGTAATGTACCTCTCTCTCCATGTATAAGATATACATGTATTTTGTAACTAGTCTAAACTCATTTTGTGAACCATTAAAACGTACTGTGATTTTCTCCAATAAACTTAAATTCATTATAACAAATAAGATAATGAAACAGTAATAAAACTAAGCTGCTTTGAGCCACGCCCCTCAGCGGTCACGTGCCTCTGACGTATTTCAAACAATTTTTACACACCCGCCGATGCCAACTTTACAGCCCCTTTAAACTAAATATTCAAATTTGGCATGAGACATCAAAATTTCCTATTTCCAAATGTGATTTGATAAATATTTTAATTTATTTTGGTTTACGCTCATGATAAAAATTACTTGTTGACGCGTTTCAGAGATGGCGCTGTATGTTACGTAAGAACGACTGAAATGTACTAGCTGAGCCATTGAAAGTTGTTATTTTTCTATTTCACTTAGGTCTGGGACTAATTTAGTACTATAAATAGTAAAACCAATTAATTTTATGGAACCTTTAAATTTATTACAATATTTCAAGTTCTATTATTTTCTATTTGTTGCTTTTTCCCCCAACCAAAATTTTCAAATCAACAGTAAACTCAAATTTGTTAAAGAAAAGAATTGATATTCAAGAATTAATCATTTTCATCAATTTAATGCATTAAAGGCGACTAATTTGGTGGTTATTTTTTAAATTAAAATTTTAGTGTGAAAATAATTAAACGCGAAGCTAGTAGCTAGAAAAAATGGAGCTTAGTAATTTAAGAAACTTTTAGAGACGTTTTGATTTGTCGGATATTTAGAATAGAATATTGTAAAAGACATTGATAAAACGATAATAGATCATACGGAAAATTATAAAAGAAAACTAAAAAAAAGCTATGCACATTTAAGCAAATATATTTCGCAACTGCCCATTCATGCATTGGTAAAACGAATTTATTGGACAAATAAAATAACGTTTTCATTTTGTCTTCCGCAATCGTCTATCGATGCAAAAAAATGGTTTGATCGAATGAAAAAGTGTTTCATTTCTACTTAAAAAAAACTGAAAATAGCGTGTATTAACTTGACTGTACAGAAAAACAAACTCAGTAAATAATTTTCTTTCACATTGTGTTTCGTTTCATTTTGATGCATTTGTTCTCTTTTCTTACGCTTGGTTTTCACTGTTTGAAAGGAAAGCGTTGGCCAATAGGAATCAACGAATGCGTGACGTTATAGTAAAAATAAATATTTATTTTTGGTTATAGGCTTGGTTTTGGTCAACTTTCGACGCCATTTTTTAATTGAAGGCGTCGTGTTGTATAGTTAACTAATTTGTTTGGTTTAATTCTTATTTATATGATAAAAGCGAACGTTTTTACAAAGACAATGAAGTCTTCGAAAATCGATAGGTTTGTATTGGTGCATTTTCAACATGAACTTTAAGCTTTGGTCGCCACATGGATTAACTAACGCCTAGGAGGATATAGGTATGAAGGAGTCTTCGACTGCCCGTTCTTAGAGCTCGGGTTTCGGCCCCTCCCATGGGAGATTCGTTCACGCGCACCTTGGTTACGCGCATCACGTGACCACGCAAATCCCAATTCATAAAAGAGCGGGTTTTTCATGCTAGCTTAGGCCTTAGAAGCAACACCGCCTATATGTAGGCGGCGTTGTAAAAAGTAAGAGATTTGGGGAAAGAATGACATTTTTTAATGTTATCGGGTGTTAACTCTACGCTACCACAGGCTTTAATCCATCTTAAACACTTTTTACTTAAGTTTTTGGTTTAGGGATAGAGTAAAAAAGCGTACCCTCTACAACAGTTTTATCAAAGAACAAATAATTTACAATTAATAAAAAATGAAATAATGATAAATGTTCCGTTAAAGCACTAAAAAATGCAGCCTTTACCAAAAATTGAATCTGAAGAAAAGACGACGCCCGATGACGATGTGCGCGGAACTAGTTGCGCGGCTTTGAATCTCCCAAAACGAGAGAGAACGGGGGGGAAACCACGGCCGATAATCTGTAAGCGCGTTTCAATGGGAAATCGGGCAGTCAAAGACTCCTTACCCCTATATCCTCCTAGCTAACGCTAAGGATTGTTCACTAACAGTGTTTCAAATGTAATACTGTCGCCAACTACATGTTGCGAATCATTCCTTGATTCCGCTCTTCATTCCCTCAATTTATTGGACCAAAACGGATGTAGATATAGCGCCATCTCTAGGCAACATAAATCGGTTTTGTGGATTTTAAAGATGGCGGCTTCTAATTTAGGCTGGATTTTAATTTTGACGTTATAGGACACGTGATATTTGGTCAAATTTTCATATAACTGCCTGTTAGGGAATGTAGCTGCGGCTAGGAGGCGTTTGGAACACGCATGCTTTATCTTTTAGGGGGAGCAAACAATCCCTAGCGTTAGTTAATCCATGGTCTCCACGAGCCCGCGCTATTCATATTTCAAGTTTCACTACGGTTTGCTGCCGTTTTATATGCGGCATTGTTTTTACCGCATTCGTGAATTTTGTCGACTGTCACGAATCAAAACGCTGTCAATTATTAAAGCGTGCGGAATTTACAAATATTTAAATGTGTTCAAAAATGGACGCGTAGTTTTTCGAAAAGTGCGCGAAATTTGTAGTGCCGAACTTGCAGGGGTAACTAATAATGTATTTACTATCGACCCCTGTAGAACTTCTACCTGCAATACACCGGTGTACGAAACCTACAAATATTATGAATGTAGAAGCTTGTGAGTTTGGATGTTTATTAAGCAATCCCGATTTAACGACTGAATGCAGGGTTCATATAACTTTTGGAAAACCGATTTCCCTGAATTTTCCAGGTTTTTCCCATATATTTCCCTGAGTTTTCCAGGGTTTTTTCCATACATTTCCTGGGTTCTTCCATAAACTTCCTTGAGTTTCCCAGGTTTTTTAATAATAATTAGTAATAACAGACGGAGTGGTTTTTTAGATTACCCCTTCTCTCAGCCTGTGAAAATTCCACCAATTCCGTTACACCAGTAGGGGTAAGTGGTTCGATTTAACAAACGCCACTAAACTAATGGCCGCGCAGAAATCCACGTTTTTAAGACTAATTAAACGCTAATCATTTTTTTTAATATTTTTGCTTTTATACATAGAAAAAGGCCGTCCTTTTAAGGTATGATGTCATGTCACCTACTTTTCCTTTAAAAGATTTCACCTTGAGGGGGGGCGAGATATTTTTACCCCCTCCCATTTTTCCGAGATAATGTATTTTCCTTGTAACTTCATTAGTTGATTTAAATATGAAGGAGTTGTCTCTCTTAAATGAAATTAGGTTCATTGGAAAGATAAATTTAATTCGATTAATTATTGTAAATTTATTATAAATTTCTCAATGCATTTTTCAGTTTTAGCCGTTGAGTTCTAAAACGAACGTTTTTTTTTCATTAGTCTGGATCTGGAAGCAATTTTGACAGTTTTCCCGTCGCGAGTCCAGCCAAATATTTGGTTCTGCTTTCTGTTCATATCGTCTGCTACGTTCTGGCAAATCTACGGCGGTAGTAAAATCTATAAGCCTCCAACGAATAAACCCCAAACAGTCAAATCTGTCAACCGAGGAAAATAACTAAAGTCTAACTAAAATGTCAGTTGAAAAACATTCCTCAACCCATAAAATGAGGCGGCTGAGAATGAATCCAGAATTTCGAAAGAAAGAGAATGAACGAAAACGATTACTATACGCCGCTAAGAAAAAGGCTTTGATGAAGTTTGTAGCAATGAATACGACGAACCAGCAAATTTGCACTTCGAAAAATGCCAATGACACGTCGAACAGTTTGCCTGAGGTTAAAATAGAAGATCGAGATGGTAGTCAGTCGAATTGCACTTGCAGAAGTGACACGTCAGCCTCATTTAGTTTGCCTGACGTTAAATTAGAAAATCAAGATACAACTCAGTCAAATTGCACTTGCAGAAGTGACACGTCAGCCTCATTTAGTTTGCCTGACGTTAAATTAGAAAATCAAGATACAACTCAGTCAAATTGCACTTGGAGAAGTGACACGTCAGCCTCATTTAGTTTGCCTGACGTTAAATTAGAAAATCAAGATACAACTCAGTCAAATTGCACTTGGAGAAGTGACACGTCAGCCTCATTTAGTTTGCCTGACGTTAAATTAGAAAATTAAGATACAACTCAATCAAATTGCACTTGGAGAAGTGACACGTCAGCCTCATTTACTTTGCCTGACGTTAAATTAGAAAATCAAGATACAACTCAATCAAATTGCACTTGGAGAAGTGATACTTCGAGTAAATTGCCGAATGTTACCTTACAAGATAAAGAGACTAATGAAAGCAATTACACTTTGAGAAGTGACACGTCCAATAGTTTGCCTGACGTTAATTTACAAGGTGAAGATGCTAATCAGATAAAAGCTCGTAAGTCAAAAGGACAGCGTGACGCTGAACGTCGAAGAGAAAGACGGCGTAATAACCCTAATTATCGTGAAATGGAAAAGCTGCGTGACAACATGACTCGAAGAATACGTAGGGAGAAACGGCGCAGTGACCCTAGTTATTTTAATATGGAACAGCTGCATGACAACTTAAGTCGAAAACGGCGGCGACAAAACCAAAAGTAACGAGTGAGAACAAGCTGCTGAAAGATTACGTTGTCAACGTTTGCATTTAAATATGTTAGGACTAGAGGTGTGGGAGTCCAAGTGCGAGTCGTGGAAAACTGGACTCGCAGAGTCATCGAGTCCAATTTTCCAGTACTCGCGAGTTCTCGAGTCCAATTTTCCAGTACTCACGAGTTCTCGAGTCCAATTTTCCAGTACTCGCTAGTTCTCGAGTCCAATTTCCCAGTACTCGCGAGTTCTCGAGTCCAATTTTCCAGTACTCGCGAGTTCTCGAGTCCAATTTTCCAGTACTCGCTAGTTCTCGAGTCCAATTTCCCAGTACTCGCGAGTTCTCGAGTCCAATTTTCCAGTACTCGCGAGTTCTCGAGTCCAATTTTCCAGTACTCGCGAGTTCTCGAGTCCAATTTTCCAGTACTCGCGAGTCCTCGAGTCCAAGTTTCCAGTACTCGCGAGTTCTCGAGTCCAATTTTCCAGTACTCGCGAGTTCTCGAGTCCAATTTTCCAGTACTCGCGAGTTCTCGAGTCCAATTTTCCAGTACTCGTGAGTTCTCGAGTCCAATTTTCCAGTACTCGTGAGTTCTCGAGTCCAATTTTCCAGTTCTAGCGAGTTCTCGAGTCCAATTTTCCAGTACTCGTGAGTTCTCGAGTCCAATTTTCCAGTTCTAGCGAGTCCTCCAAAAACTCAAAAATTGTTAATCGAGTCCAATGCGAGTCCAAATTTTTTTACTGGGTCTTATTAGTCTAAATTAAAAATAGTCACTTATTTACTTGACCCCTGGCGAATAAGATATACACTTGCCCAACAAAAAAAGCCGCTTTTACACGAGAAACTTTGGAACCGTTTTCAAACGTTTTGAAAAGGCCCAACTTTTTTTGAAAAGTAATATTTGCATTTTGACGTGAAAGATCTCTGCTTTCAACAGCGTAATATTCCTTTTGTACTTTCTAAAACGGTTTCAAAGTGTCTCGTGTAAACGCGAGTCGCGACTATAGAGAGAAAAAAAAGGAAGACTCGCATAGGGGAAAAATGGACTCGTCTAGTAGTGTCACTAGCCTTGCGCAGGACTCCCGAGAACCTGCAAATTTCTATTAAAACAGGTTGTAACACGGGCAACTAGTTGCAAGTCCGAGTCCGAGGAGGACAACTAATGGATAAAACCTTTACCAAAAAAAAACCTTATAAACTTGGCACTTTAAACGCAACTGAAGGCGATAGTTCGACTTATTGTGACAGTTACCCAAATTCTGAACATTTGAATGATGAATATGGAAAAGACTTGGATGACAAACCCATTTGAGTCAAATGTACAATTTGTTCTATTTATCAACCATTTTAGATATATCGGTTCTTTCCAAAATAAAATACTTCAGCAAATATACTCTTGTCAGAATTATTTATTTGTCATAAACCATAAAATGCTTTAAATTCCCATTTTTTATATGAGGTCAGATTGTGATCTTCTGGTTAGTTGTAGGGCAAAATATCTTTAGAGATGAAATATATGTTTCAAGGTAATCTACAATTGAAGCCTAGTTATGTGTTAATCGGTTGAGTAGAACCAGAGTAATTAAACGTTTTCTCGATTTTGTCTGCTATTTTCCACGATTTTCCAATATGGCGGAAATTCCACCAATGGGATAGTGTGGGAGACCAAACCACGTTAAAGAGCGCCCAAAAATCTATATGGTCTGAAATTTTAAGCTTTGTTTCAATTTTTCTGGGTTCTTCTCATTCAATCGCCAATTGAACAATTATGTTCTAAATTAAGTCCTTTTCTCAATTAATAACTATAATATTCGTTGACTCTTGTTATACATCTTTGTTCGTATCAAAAGTAACGTGACTTGGAGTTTTTATCATTCTCCCTTTATTGGCAGAATGCAGATAAAGCATAATTAATTTTTACCTCTCCATGTATGTCACGGAGAGGTTCTAATTTCGACGTAGCTGTATGTCTGTGTGTGTGTCAGTCTGTTGTTATTGACTTACCCCCAGGGGACCGCGTTCGCAGTTTTCAAATAGGAGCAAAGGTTTCCCAAATTCCGGACCACATTTACAGTTCCGGGAAATTTGGAAAATTGTATTCCACTTAAAAAGGCTATTATAAATTGCCTGTCTAACACCACCATCCTTTGGTCATTTGTCTTTCCCACAAGGACACCAGTCTTTACTTACTGGCTTATATAGTCCACCATCATCTGCTCTTTGTCCATCCCACTCTGACACCAGTCTGTACACACTGGCTTCCACACACCACCATCTTCTGGTCTTTGTCCATCCCACATGGACACCAGTCTAATACGCACTGGCTTCTAATCACCACCATCATCTGCTCCTTGCCCATCCCACATGGACACCGGTCTCTACACACCACCATCTTCTGGTCTTTGTCCATCCCACATGGACACCAGTCTGTACACACTGGCTTCTACACCATCATTATTAAGGTTAGGACGTACGCGGCGATCGGCTAGGGTTACGAGAAACGTCTAGCCTCCCAATGGCGGCGCTTCCACCAAATATTCACGCAGTTGCGCTGTTCTTATCTATAGCTGCGATTCGAAACCAAAAACGGAATTATGTAAGAAGAACGTTGAACGTAGCAAATTCTCTAGTACCTATCCTCGCATACTTTATTGAGAAACTTCGTCTGCTTATATTTTGACTCCACCCACAAATTCTGTATATAGCGACTTCTAGAAATCGAAAATTTCATTCTTATCTCTATTTTCGTGGTTAAATATTTTTTCCGAAATTGCGCCAGTGGTAAAAAAGCAAAGTGGACAACAATGCGATATAACTCCCGATTTAGTGGAATTAAGTTTTAAAGTTAAGAATATTGATGTTGAAGAAAAACAAGATACTTAAAAAAAGAAACATCAATTATTTATATTCTTAACTTTAAAACTTAATTCCACTAAATCGGGAGTTCAGTTATATCGCATTGTTGTCCACTTTGCTTTTTTAGCACTGGCGCAATTTCGGAAAAAAATAATTAACCACGAAAATAGGGCGGCTATATACAGAATTTGTGGGTGGAGTCAAAATATAAGCAGACGAAGTTTCCCAATAAAGTATGCGAGGATGGCACTAGAGGCTAAAGCTACGATCCGACGTTCTTAGTACATAAATCCGATTTTGATACTACCTATTTGAGTAAGGCGAAGCAACCGGCGTATGCTTCATTTCAAACGCCAATATTAGTCAAGTCTCTCAAGAATGTTAAATTGTTCTTTTTAGAACGATGTAACGTTCAATAAGGCGAATAACTAACGAAGAAAATATTTTATATTAATTGTATTTATTTTATTATTTAAGATAATCTTGTTTCTCAACTCAAAATTAATACGATTTGAGTTAAAAAGCAGTCTATGTGTTTGTCTGTGTGTGTCCGTCCGTTGTTACACGAGTGCGCTGCGTTAGCAGTTCGCCTTGTTCCATAATATAAAGTGAATATGTGGAAATATTTTTCGTAAATACGATGAATTTAGTAATTTTGTTAGGCCTGTGCGAGTACTCGATAGGACTCGAAAGCTCGATCGAGCTTCGAGCCGAGTAACTTTTCGAGGCTCGGAAAAAAGCTCGACACCAAATCTTGAGGTTATCGAGGTTCAGTCAGTGGTCTGTGAGATTCTAGATTAGGTTAAAGGTCAAGAATTACCATCTAACACAATCTACTGAATGTTGAGACGCTGCAGTGACGAGCGAAATAGGAAAATATTCTGGTTGGTGTCTTTTTTGCTAGCCCACATTTGATTGGCGTAAGTTTAACTTCCACTTGTGAGCAAAGAAAAAAATGAAAAATCATTCTTCAAGTTTTAGTTTTACATTTATGTATAGAAAAATACGGTTTGTATTATCAATGCAATTGTCAGTGCACGTAGGTAATTATTAGTGATAATAGGATTCGAGTTTAATTATAGTCAAATAAAAGTTTATCTGTTATATTTACGAATTAAAAGGTTTTTTCTTTACCAAGGCCAGCAATTGAAAGTGTCAAGGAATATCATTCCAAATTAAGAGCTAAAATTGAAAGTCGTTAAGGCTCGCCATTGAAATTTTAGGCTCGATAAAAGCTCGAAACCAGATTTTGAACATGCAGCTTAAGGCTCGAAGCTCGATAACCGAAAAATGCAAGGCTCGAGGCTCGGCGCGAACCCAAAAAATCAAGGCTCGCACAGCCCTAAATATTCTAGCTTTAAAGCTCTGTTTCATTTTGATATTCCAAAGATATTTTTTAATATTATTATTTGAAATGGCTGATTATATATTACTTAAGCTATACTACATCTGCATATAGAATAATCCTTGGTTTAGTGATATTATGAAGAAAGCTAAGGACTTGTCGGATAATCAAGTAGTATCCGCAATAGGATTAGGGAACCAAACAGAAAATAACTTTGGGGTTTAATTTTCGTGTCTGTAATGAAGGGACATTAACGGTTCAGAATGAGCCGAAAGTTAAATACACGTTTAAATAATGAGGTTTAGATTTTATAATAGAAGAAAGCATCATGATGGCAATTAGATTAGTGAAAGGCCTAACGTTATCGGGTTATAGCTTCGAAGTTTTCATTCTTGTTATGGTGCGCGTTTACTTTCAGTGCGTCTAACCACAAGTCAGCTTTGGTAATATTTAACCTTAACACGCATGTTGGTAAACTAAGAATATCGTTGAGGTGAAACGAAACAGTATTGTTTATACTACAAGCCAGTTTCGAGTGTAGTTATGAGAATATAGGATTAACAGTTGAGGCGTAGACAATTGGGCCTTTTCAAACACATAAAGGTTATATATCTCCCAAATTTATACACTTCATTTCCTTTTTTTTTCCCCATTTACTGATTTCCATGTGTCCAAGACATATCTTCATTGGATGTAAATGTTGTCTGCTTTACTGTATATTCGCTATTCTTGGAATACTGCTTTAATAATTAGTAAATTTTTACTTCAAAAAGAGAAATAATTCTATTTCTAGGTTAATAAGTTTGTATTAGTAGTCCTCTTGACTCGGAGAGGTAATATTTTGGTTTTCCCAACTTGTTTGTAAGTAAATTTAAAATGGATATTTTACGGAGTACGCGTATTATTTTTAAAATAATGCTGTCATTTCAATTTCATCATAAAATATTTTTGTGAAAAAGTAACTGTGACGGAAAAAAACTACGAACATGAATATTTTTCTATTTGATGGTTTATAATCATGTTGTCAAAAGTAAAAATTTGAGCATCCATTATGTGCACTTATCGTTTAGTTTTTGAAGTATTTGCCTACAACGGCAGTATTTTTTAAATGACCAAAATGAAAAAGGGTTAATTTTGCGACGCTGTCTAACTGTTTAAAACATCAGGGATAGATTTATTTTTTTAAGAAGGAATGGGTAACAGGGTTATTCGAGTGCGCGTCCAAGTCCACGACCCCCTTACCCGTGACGGAGGGGTATGAAAGAAGAGGCGGGTCTTATTTTCATTATGGTGTAGTATGTATATCCGGGTAAAATAAATGTCGTCTTCCCCTCCGCCTGCCAAGTTGGAATGGTATCGTTCCTTTCAACCGAATTCCCAATGGACCGAAATCCCATTCGACCGAATATCCCGCAATGATTTTAGATTTCCAGCCCAATGGCTATATTCCCGATGGACCGAAATCCCAATCGTCCGAATATGCCCCTAAAAAATACATGAATATAACTTGAAACACTGTAGCCGTCAGCGATTCGGTGGTGTAGTGGATACGGTGTTGGTCTGCGAAGCGA